>NW_015165256.1:150528-182296 GCF_001447785.1 Gekko japonicus
CCCCTCTCCCGGCTCGTGGCTCGCCTCCCGGCGTTCACAGAGCGTTTCGTGCGCGTGCGCACAGAACGCTCTGGCACTTTTGGGGGGATTTAAACATCCCCCCGAGGTTTTTTCGCACTTTTTGGATTTTTGTGCACACGTTGGCACCGCCCCACGTGTGCACAAACCTCTCCCTCCCCCCCAGGTCCCCCCGATGTGCGTATTTAGCTATCCGCACAGACGGGGCGACTTCAGTATTAGTATAAGGATAGTGACAAGTAAAGGCATTTCTACTATAGCAAATCTAAGCTTTACTTTAAAGAAAGATTTGACTGACTTAATTTGGCTAAGCATTATTTTGAAAGATTTTAATCATATCCTATTATAAAACAACAAGGTAGGGAAAAATGCATCGCAATTCTGGAACACTTAATTTTCCTTAAAACTGGTTTACCAAGACCTTCCATGACACACACACACCCAAAAAACCCCCACATTCCTTTCTGCAGTTCCTTTGTGGTTTTGCATACAGAATCAGACCTGCAAGTACCTCCTTTCTTGCTAAATATAAATGCATTGTTGTTTATCTTTTCACTGTACTCTTAAACATGGTGGGATAATCCAAATCCCAGTTCACGCATGGCAAGAGAGGCAAAAAAGTTCCTGGTAGCTGAAGCCCCCTCATGCCTCAAGGAGTATCATTCTGTGGGGCCCATGCATTTGAGGAGCGGGGGGTGGGGGGAGGGCTGCTCCTGAAACACATGTATAGCAAGCAGGGTATTGACATACACCAGTTTGCATCCTAGCAGCTATGTGGAAGCATTTTAAAACAGACCTTAACACACTTTAGACTGAACTGGTTTATGTAGATCTGAGGAGAGTTTACTATATACCAAAGCAGTTGTGGTTGCTTTGGTATGTACCCAACTTTAAAAAAAACATGCTTGTGGTCATTACTATATCCACTGGGGAGTACTGATCTAGATTACTGCAATGTGCTCTCTGAGGGGCTGCCCTTGAGAAGTGTTTGGAAACTTCAGTTGGTCCAAAATGCTGCAGCTAAGATGTTGACTGGAGTGTTATTGAGACCCTATTATTTCAGTCTTTGCCCATTTACACTGGCTCTCAATTTGAATCTGGGCCCAATTCAAAGTGCTGGTGCTGACCTTCAAAGCCCTATATGGCTTGGAGCCAGCATACATGAAGGACCACCTCCTCCCTTATGAGCCTCCACAACCACTATGCTTATCTTTGAAGGCCTTGCTTCTGGTGACCCTGTTTTTTGAGACTGAGTGGGTGGCAGCCTGAAAGAGGGCCTTCATGGTTGTGGCACCAAAATTCTCTCCCTAGGAAGCCTTGCCTGTCCCCTCCTGTTGCCATCTTCAGCCAAGGGGTGAAGACTTTTATTTTGTTTGGCATTTCCTCAGTGACCCCTCCTTCCTGCCCAGAGTTTTAATGGTTTTGTTTTTATGGTATGTATTTTAGCTCTGGTTTGAATGTTTTAATGATACGTTCTTATTGGTTTTATTTTTTTTTAAGATGTGATTTTTAACATTACATTTGTTTTAATTTGTTAGCTGCCTCAATAACCCTTACAAGGGCAGACAGGTAGTGTATAAATTTTGTAATGTAAAGAAAATAAATATATATTGCTCAGAAGCAATGAAAATTTCCCTTGTCTACATACCAAACTCATGTCATGCAAAGTATAAATCTTTTTAATGTGTTCACTTTGACTGTTAATCCTGTGCCTCATTAATGAATAAATAAGCTTAAATGAGAGGGAATGGTTCGTATGCAACTCTGTAGGGTCACAGCCTTTGGTTTTATGCTTTGCTAAAGAGGATATGATAAGAGAGTAGTGAGCTACGTGCACCTTCTGAGCTTCAAATCATTGTGGAAACTAATTGGGTTGTTTGAAACCCCTTTATTTTCTTTGGGAGGCAGAATCTTGTTTAGAACATTATTTGTTTTTAGATTAAACTGTATTTTATCTATTGTGCAGAGCAAAACTCTAGAGGAACTCAAATTCAAATGGATTTTAAAGACATTTAAATTACCAGGCATAGATGAAGATTACACACATGCCCACTCATCTGCCTGCACACTCCATATGGTAGTCAAAGAGGTTCTTAAGTGTCAGTTAATCCATAAGGGATAGGTTTTTTAAAAAGAAAAGAGTGGGCTGTCCAGTGTTTCAGCAAACATGATTTAAAGGAATGAACTACCACTTTGACTCAGGAGTATGACATAGCTATTTTATAGTCATAATTCATGCAGGATTGCTTACTAGAAACAACATTAAAAGCGTATTGGATAATATTGGGTAACATATTAAAATATTACCATTATTCCACATGCTGAGTATTACAAAATGTGCCAAAATCTTTTATTTTAAAAATCTGAACACAGTGACACCATTAAACCAGGAAAGACATAGACAATTAAGATGTTAGCATCTTTGCTCAGCTTCCCAGGAGACACACAGATCAATCAGAAGAACAGTTCTCCTTCGCACATGAATTTGAGGGTCAGTATGATGTAGTGGCAATTTTCCACTACATTCTAAATTGTCAACATTCGCTGGATTATGGAGAAAGCAAGAGAGTAACAAAAACATCTACTTCTGCTTCATTGACTATGCTAAAGCCTTTGACTGTGTGGATCACAACAAACTATGGCAGGTCCTTAAAGAGATGGGAGTACCAGACCACCTCACATGTCTCTTGAGAAACCTGTATAAGGGTCAAGAAGCGACAGAACCGGATATGGAACAACTGATTGGTTCAGCATAGGAAAAGGAGTACGACAAGGATGTATATTGTCGCCTTGCTTATTTAATATATATGCAGAGTACATCATGCGAAATTCTGGCCTAGATGAATCACAAGCGGGAATTAAGATTGCTGGGGAAAAGATCAACAACCTCAGATATGCAGACGATACCACTCTAATGGCAGAAAGTGAAGAGGACCTAAAGAGCCTCTTGCTCAGAGTAAAAGAGGAGAGCACAAAAGTGGGCTTGAAGCTCAACATAAACAAAAAAAAAACCTAAGATCATGGCATCCGGCCCCATCACTCCTTGGCAAATAGAAGGGGAAGAAGTGGAAGTAGTGACAGACTTCACGTTCCTGGGATCCCAGATCACCGCAGACTGTGACAGCAGCCATGAAATTAAAAGACGCCTGCTCCTTGGGAGGAAAGCAATGGCGAACCTAAACAGCATGATAAAAAGTAGAGACATCACCCTGCCAACAAAAGTCCGCATGGTCAAAGCAATGGGATTCCCAGAAGTCCTGTATGGCTGCGAGAGTTGGACTATAACGAAGGCCGAGCGCTGAAGAATAGATTCTTTTGAACTATGGTGCTGGAGAAGACTCTTGAGAGTCTCTTGGACTGCAAGAAGATCAAATCAGTCAATCCTAAAAGAAATCAACCCTGACTGTTCCCTGGAAGGCCAGATAATGAAACTGAAGCTCCAATACTCTGGCCACCAAATGAGAAGGGAGCCCTCACTGGAGAAGACCCTGATGCTGGGAAAGATTGAAGGTCAAGGAAGATGGGGACAGCAAAGGATGAGATGGTTAGACAGTGTCATAGATGCAACGAACATGAAGTTGAGCAAACTTCAGAGGACGGCGGAAGACCGGAAGGCCTGGCGTGATCTGGTCTATGAAGTCGCGAAGTGTCAGACTCAACTGTGCGACTGAACGACAACAAATGATGTAGTGGTTAAAATGTCAGATTTAGGGTCAAGGAGACTTGGAGCAAAATGATGAGAAGACTACAATGTATACCTGTTGATCTATACTAATGAATAAGCGGGAAAAGCCCCATTAAAACAGAAAGTAAAGGATTGCTTGCGCTGCTGTCATGTTTAACTTCTTTTGTAATTGTTATGATAGGTCATTTCATGTATTATATTGAAATATGCAGTGGAATTTGAACACTGTTGGTGATTTCTGTATCACAAACACCAGCGAGCACTTTTTCTTTAGATCAACGTGGGCAGCCGTGTTGGTCTGAAGCAACAGAACAGAGTCCAGTGGCACCTTTAAGACCAACAAAATTTTATTCAAGGTGTGAGCTTTCGTGTGCAAAGCACACTTCATCAGTGTGCTTTGCACACTAATGCTCACACCTTGAATAAAACCTTGTTGGTCTTAATGGTGCCACTGGACTCTAACTTTGTTCTACTTTCTTTTGGTCTTAGTTTAGCCCACAGATTTTTTAAAATTGTAGTTACAGATATTGAACACTAGAGGCAGCTGTTGTTTCGAACATGAAGAGGACATTGCCAGACCCTGCTTTCAAACCTAGCTAGTTGATGCAGCATAGTGGATGGAGGTATAGGTCCTTTAGGGTAAGTCTTCCTGACTTCACAGTCATGGTTCCCAGTGAGTAACCTTTGCTAGGGGTGCTATTTTATGTTTCTGGCAGTACTTCTTTGAGTGGGATCCAAAGGTGTCCTTCTCTTAATGGAGGAATTTTCCATAAGCAAAAGAAGCCTTCCACTACCAGCAAATGTTTCCATAGGCAGAAAGGCACCTCAAAATCCAACCCCATGTCTTTAACAAGCATGTGACAGGGCAAAGGTTCAAAAAGTGAAGTTTTTCTAATCGCTGCACTGCTGCACTGGAAAAACGCTGCCAGTAGAATTTCTGGCTTTTGGAAAAGGCACAGGTGAACTTTAGCAGGTGAACAAAAAGTAGAAATTAGCAAGAAGGTAGAGACTTTAGCCTTGGCCAAGTCTCATCAGTTAAGGTTTCTAGAGAATGTAATTAATATATCCAGGATAACGGTCTAGGTTTAAGATCAAACTACAGATGATGCAGAAAATCTGTGATCAGTGTCATCCTCCGTGGGATTTTTAAAGGCAAAGCAGTGGTGGGAACTCAGTTTGGATTAGGCTCATAGTGTGGCAGGGAGGGGGCCAACCCTCTGTCTTCCCAGGGAAAGTAGTCACCCTCCCCAGAGCTCTTTGCTTTCAAGGGGGAAATGCTCGGTTTCATATGGGAACCTGTATGTTTTCCCTCTCCACAAAACAAAACGCTCCAGGGAATGACTTGCATTGGGAAATCTGTGAGTGGTGATGGCTTAACCCTCTTCTCCCCGATACATGATCCCTGTCTGGACTGGGGTTCCCTGTGGCTACATGTGCCTTTAATTACCTATGGTGGGGTGTTAATGGTTTCCTTGCTTTTGCCCACAGGAGATCTTGATCATGGATCTCCCACATCAAACTTATTTTGGCCTGTATAGAATGAAAGTTTGGGGACAATTGCTTGGTAATGGTTGTCCACTTTTCTTTGGGCAGGTCCCTGTGGTTTCAGCAGCTGCAACCAGCATAAATTCAGAAACTGATTTCCTTTACCTGTAGTAAGAAGATTAGTTTCTCGGGTCCTACAGTTGTTAAAAATCACAGGAACTTTGCCAGTAAAAGCTGGCAACACTAATGGAAGACCTTGATCAGCTGAGGGTTGTGCAGTGAGCTAGCGGTGGAAATCAGCATCTCGTTATGTAAACATCGCCTTACACCACTGCCCGCCACACCATTATCTATATCCTTCCAGGAACAGTGTAGCACATATAATCTACCATCTGCAACCAATATTTATTACTGTTCCTTGGATGGGAACTCTTATCCAAATGACAAATATGAGACGTTCCTAAAACTGCAATATCCAATGAAATGAGCAACCCAACTGACGTGGCAAGATAGATTCCCAGGAGTAGTCCAACAGAGAAAGGGACGGATCACTGCTTGTTGTCCCTGCAGCTCACAGCTAGAACCACACCAGTGTATCATTCCCATCAAACTAGATGATACTATTTCTGTCTCACAGGCCCTAAGTGGGAGTCCTTCCTCACAGACAACCCACCAGCAAGAACAGACTATCCAATGGAGACCAAGGTACTAGGACTTGTAATGAGTGTAATAAACAAGACCCATAAACAGAAGCTGTTAATATCAATCATGCCATCAAGGGCTCATTCACCTGCTCATTCTCCAGTGAGATGTATGGCATCACTCAGCAAGAATGGCTTTCTGTTGTTTTTATAGCACAAATAAAGGTTTTTAGGCAAGAGAAGAAATGAAAACAAATCTGCGATAAAAGTGGCAACATTCAGAGCTCAAGAAGACAATATCTGAGTCTCTGCTGAAGACCTCAAAGGGGCCAATGATAAGACTTCCAACATGTGCTCCAGCAAGAAAATGCTAAACTAGAATTTACCAGTATATTCTATTCCACACATAAGTCTATTCTATTCTATACGTAATTGTGTTGGCAGAGTTCAGGAAATGATTTAATCCACGCTTTGGAATTTGCTTTCAATGAATTTACTGCAACAGGATTTTGCAAAGAGACAATAACTGACTGCAGGGCACTAATACAATAGAGAGGCCTTCAGAGCACATACTAAAACACAGCAGAGAAACAACAAGAGGTAGGCTGAACTGCAAGAGAAAACATTTGATAAACCCTGAACACTAGAGAATGCTCCACAGCTCCCCCTAAAGTACAAGTGGACTAAATATCAGCGATATTTACAGTTACTGACTCTCTGCAGGCTATTGCTTCTCCAACAAATTCGAACTGTGAATTTCTGTTGCACTACAATGATAACTGCGGAGGCTCAAGTGGTTAAGACGCTGAACTGCAGGCTATGGAAGGTCAGTAGTTCAGCAGTTCGAGACCCGGGTGCCGCAAGACAGGGTGAGCTCCCGTCTCTAGTTCCAGCTCCTGCCAACCTAGCAGTTCGAAAGCAAGACATTGCAAGTAGATAAATAGGTACCACTTCGGTGGGAAGGTAACAGCGTTCCGTGTGCCTTGGTGTTTAGTCATGCCGGCCACATGACCACGGAGACGTCTTCGGACAGCTCTGGCTCTTCGGCTTTGAAACGGAGATGAGCACCGCAACCCTAGAGTCGGATTCGACTGGCTTTCGAGCAAGGGAACCTTTACCTTTACTTTTTTACAAAATGCCTTTCCATCAAAACTACTGTATGGTAGGTTTCAAAATATTCCTAAGCATGAACGGAGATGTGACTGCGGTTCTAACTCTCTTGATTCAATTGATCACATATTGTTAGACTGTTCGTGGCATGCATCTGCTAGGGAAAAATGGTTAAACACTTGGTTGCATGGTAAACATCACCTTTCCAATGAAATAAAATGCCAATTTCTATTGAACGATGTAACAGCAGAGATTACTGTGGCAGTGGCCAATTTTTTAGTTGACGTGATGAGAGTGAAAAATTTGGGAAAGTCCATTTCATAGTTTTATAATTAACCTAGACTTTTAGTTGATTATGTCATTTTCTGTCTTTGATTTTTAAGGTTGTATATGCCATTAAAGGTTTATTGATTGATTGATACTTTTTTACAATGATAACATTCTCACCAGCATCTGTTGCTGTCAATGTTCCATTCTCTGTTTGTCTTGTAGACACTTGGGCTTTGTCAGGGGTCATTTCGTAGAAAAAGAGCTAGGGGGACTCATTAGCATAACTCATTAGCATAACTCATTAGCATATGCCACTGTGAGCGCCCCCTAGCTCCCGCCCGGGGTCGGGTGTCTGGGCCGTTGCTCCTGTTGTGAGGATTCAGACCTCTGGTCTCTAGGGAGGGGTTGGGTCTGTGGAGCGGACGAGAGGGAATCGCTGCGGAGACCGGAGTGTGCCTCAGACACAAGCCTGGTAGGGAGTTTCTTCACTCTCTTACGGCTTGCCTGGGACTGCCTTCCTTTGCTGGCTATTCTGGCTCTCTCTCTCACCAGACGCGCCAGTCCTGTAGCCAGCCCAGTGTCTCCTCATCGGCTAGCTCCGGACCTGCCTTTATTCCCCTCGCCTCTCCCAACAGCCCCAGCTCCGTAGCCCCGCCTCCCTCCAAAGGTGGAGACGCCGACCCGCCCTTCCGTTCCCCACCCGTTCCCTGTCGGGGACAGAGGGCCAGTGCGGCGTCTTCCCATCCAGCCGCGGACCGCGTCGGTGCGGAGGCTCTTCGTCGTTGCCTGGCCCGCCCCCGCCTTCCGGGTTGCTCCACGACGCCCCTGCCGTCGTCAGCCAGGGCCGGGGCCGTGCTCCGCTCGCCGGCTGCTGCTTCCCGCCCCGCCTCGTCTCTCACTCCTCCGGAGGGGGCTTGGAGGGCCCGCAGGATGCCGTTGTCGTCCTCCCCCAGGTTAGGCGTTCGGGGGTAGTGTGCGGGGCGTGGCGTGGGTGCAGACCTCTCGTCTCCCGGCGTCCCCGGGGGCTGGTCCCGGCCGGGGCCGGGACATACCCCTTCCCTTATCCGCTCCGTGGTGGCGTCGTCATACAGCCGGGAGAGGTAATCGGGTACGTGGTGGTCCCGTCCGGCCCGGTGCTGGATCGTGAACTGAAACGGTAAGAGGGACAGGTACCACCGTAAGCCCCTGGGGTTGTGATCTTTCATGCGTTCCAACCATAACAGGGGGGCATGATCTACCACCAACGTAAATGGGTTATTGGCCAGATAGTATTGTAGGGATCCCACGGCCCATTTAACGGCCAGGGCCTCCTTTTCTACCGTGGAATACGCTCTTTCCGCCGGTAGAAGCTTTCGGCTCAGGAAGAGAATGGGGCGCTCCACCCCATCCCGTTCCTGCGTCAGCGCCGCCCCTAGACCTGACCCCGAGGCGTCCGTATGCACCGAAAACGGCTGTGAGAAATCTGGGTTCTGAAGGACCGGCGTCCCTGCGAGACTTTGACGCAGGGAGGTGAAAGCGTGTGCCTTATCGGGCGTCCATACGATTTGGTTGGGTTGGTCCTTGCGGAGACAGTCGGTCAATGGGCCGGCCTTGGTGGCGAAATGGGGTATGAACTTCCCATAATACCCCACCATGCCTAAGAACCGGCGTAATTGCTTTTTGGTGGTGGGACGAGGTTGTTGCTCCACCATCAAGACTTTTTCCGGCACGGGACGGAGTTGGCCCTTCCCGACCACGAACCCTAAATAGCGTAACTCCTGGAATCCTATCCGGCTTTTCCGTGGGTTGGCATGTAAGCCGGCTGCCCTCAAGGCCTCCAGGACGGAACGCACGTGACACAGGTGTGTCGGCCAGTCTGGACTGCATATCAGGATGTCGTCAATATACGCCCTGGCGTAGTGAGCGCAGTGAACGAGGGCCCGGTCCACCAACCGCTGGAAAGTGGCCGCGGCCCCCTGAAGGCCGAAGGGCATTCGCCGGAACTGGAACAGCCCTTGGGGTGTCGCGAAGGCTGTTTTTTCCTTATCCGGGGGGTGGACCGGTACCTGCCAGTAGCCTTTTGTCAAATCCAGGGCTGTCAGGAACCTGGCTTGCCCCAATTGGTCGATTAAGATATCGGCCCGAGGCATCGGGTAGGCGTCGAAGTCCGAGAGCTTATTGACCTCCCTATAGTCGACGCAGAACCGCACCGTCCCGTCCGGCTTGGGTACCAGTACGATGGGGCTGCGCCACGCACTCCGGGAGGGCTCGATAATCCCCATCTGCAGCATATCCTGGACCTCGTGAGCGATGACGTCCCATTGTTTCTGGGGCAGGGGCCTCCATCGGGCCCTGGCCACCCCTCCTGCCTTTGTGGGGATATAATGGGTGGCTAGGCGAGTGTATCCGGGCGTATTGCTGAATACTCCGGGGACCTGGGCCAAGACGTCCAGCATCTGCGCTCGCTGGAGCTGGTTCAGTCCTGGGTCTAGGGTGGGTACTTCGACCTCCCCGTCCTCCCTTCTCCAGGGGAGGGCCCCATCGGGAAGGACGCGGGGTCGGCCTCCAAGCAAGTCGTCTCCGGGCGGGGGTTCCATTCTTTTAGGTGGTTGATGTGCAATCGCTTCCGATGTCGCCGTTGCGTCCCACATTGCACCTCATAGGACAACGGTCCTAAGACCCGGGTGACGGTATACGGGCCCTGCCACGGGTCTCCAGTATTTCGTCCTAACACCTGCCGAGCCACCAATACCTGGGAACCCTCGAGCAGAACCCGTGTCTGGGTTTTCCGATCGTAGAGTCGTTTCTGCACCTGCTGTGCTAGCCGAAGATTGGTACTAGACTGCGTTCGGACCCACTGAAGCCGTTCTTGTAAGCGGGTTACATATTCGGCTACCTCCATTTCTGGACTGCTGTTCGGCGGGCGCACCCACTGTTCCTCAACCAGCCCTAAGATACCTCGCGGGTTCCGGCCGTAGAGCAGTTCGAATGGGGTAAACCCCGTGGACGCCTGTGGGGATTCCCGAATCGCGAAGAGCACGGGATCCAACAGTAGGTCCCATGCTGTTGGTTTATCCCGCGATAATTTCCGCAGCATGGCCTTGAGCGTCTGATCCATCCTTTCCACCAGGCCGTCGGTTTGAGGATGTTGGATGGTCGTGAAGAGTTGGCGTATGTGTAGCACCTCACAGACTTGTCGCATCAGGCGGGCGGTGAAGGGAGACCCGCGATCCGTTAAGATCTCCTTTGGAAGGCCCACATGCGCAAACAGGTGCATGAGGGCCTTGGCCACCCCCGCACTCTTCATACTGGGAAGGGCTATTGCTTCCGGATACCTGGTGGCATAATCCATGACTACTAAGATGTACCGGGCCCCTCGGGGAGTTCGAGTCAGGGGCCCTACAAAATCCATCGCAATCTTCTCGAAGGGTGCTCCGACAACCGTGATGGGGGCCAAAGGGGCTCTAGGTGCTGCCCTGGCGGACATCCGTTGACACACGGCACAGGACCTACAGAAGCCCCGGACATCCTTGGCCACTGTGGGCCAGAAGAAGTGGGCCAATATCCGGGCCATGGTATTCTGAAATCCCTGATGTCCCGCCCACTGATGATCATGGGCCCACCCCATGGCCTCCATCTGATATGTGGCTGGGAGAAGTAGTTGTTCTATGGATCCCACCCTTCCCCGGGCCACCCTGAACCAAACGCCCCCCCGTTGCATAACATGGGGTAGACGGTTCCCCTTGCGGGGGTCTATCACTTCTCCGTCCCTTACCGCCACTTGGTCCCGCAGTTTGGCCAGTTCCTCCGCCTGTTCTTGCGCTGCTCGGAAGTCAGGATCCACCACCCATCCGGCGTGGGGGTTGTCTGTACGGGCTGTTGACGGACCCTCGCCCGGGTCTCCTCCTTCCTCCTTGCTCCTTGGATTGCTATCGGGGTACCCTTCATCGGCCAACAACGCGAGTCCTCTGGATGGCCCTGTCCGGGCCGGTTCTGGCTCGTGAAAGCTTCTTATGGCCTCCACCAGGCCTGGAGCGTCTCGTCCTAGGAGGACTTTGCAGGGAAGTTGGGCCATGCGGGCCATCGGGACGTCGAAGACTTGCCCTAGGTAATGAATCGATACCGGCACCACCGGACGCCGTTGTCGCCCTCCCCCAGGTTAGGCGTTCGGGGGTAGTTACCACCGGACACCTTTCGGAGTGCCCGTGCAGACATACAATGGTGGCCCAGTGGATCACGGGTAACCACTGGGGAAGGAGGCTAGAAAGTATCATGGACACCGAGCTCCCGCTATCCAGTAGTGCTTCCCATTCCTGTCCGGCTATCGTCACCTTTACAGTCCAGGGCGGAGGTCTTGCTCCCACGGCGGCCTCTTGCAATGCGTACTCATTCCCCAGGTCACACTCCATGAGGGGGCATTCACGGCGGAGGTGGCCCCATTGTCCGCACGTGAAACAGGGCCCCACGTCTGTGGGTCCCCTCGGCCCCGGGGCTGTGGGTCCCTCAGGAGTACCTGGTTCGGCCCTTCCCCGGCCTCCGGGGTTTAGGATCCCCGGGGGGGGGCCTCGGACCAGGCGGCAGAGCAAAGGCTCGTCCCGTGCCTCTTCGGACAGCCCCGGCCATGGAGCCGCCCCTTGGTTCCCGGCTTCCTCCGGTAGCGGACATCCCCCGTCCCCCGGGTGGCGGGCCCCGGGTTGGTCTCGCTGGGTCGACCTTACCCATATGTTCTTCTGCTGCCTGATGATTTTCCCATAATTCTTGGGCTTCTGCGAGACGGCGAGGGCGCCAGCAAGAGACCCACTGTCGGGTTTTTGCCAGCATGATAAGCAGGAGCTGCTCTATCACCACCAGTTCGACGATGCGTTTGCCTTCGTCTGTCGTGGGCAGCAACCATCTGGTGGCAGCTTCCTTCAGCGCCGCTATGGTAGCACGTGGTTGCCCTCCAGCTGGGTGGGTCAAGCTGCGGAACTTCTGCCGTTGTGTCTCCGGAGTTATCTCGTACCGATCGAGGATGGCCGCCTTTAGTTTGACATAGTCTGTTACTTCCGCTCGTTCCATCGCCTTCATGGCAGCCTGGGCCTCGCCCGTGAGGTACGGGCCCAGTATGGAAGCCCACTGTTCATTGGGCCATTTGGCTGCGGAGGCGGCGCGCATGCTTCCAAGTAGGCTTCTATTTCATCTTCAGAGCCTAGTCGTGTTAGCGCGGGCCATGGGGTTTTCTGTGTGTGGGGGGCCCGCTTCCCCCGCCAGCGACGGCCTGGCCCACGGCCTGGACTACCTGCTGGAGATCCCTCAACATGCTGGTCTGGGATTGCTGTTGTTGCTGAGTCAAATCGCGGAGCAGCTGGGCCTGGTGCTCCGCCATCCACTGTCCCAACTGTGCCAGGTCCATGTCGAACGTCTCATCTTGGGGGGTTGTGGGTCGATGTTTGACTGACTCCTGGCTGGCGGAGGAGGAGTCCGACTCGTCTGAAGAGGACGTAGTGGCCGGGTCCGTCGTCAAGACCCTAGGCCGTCGGTCTGCTGGGGGTTGCCACCCTGCTGGGCGTGGTAGGCACGGGAGCGGTCGGGGAAGCGGCTCCGCTATGCCCGCATTCTCCACCACCTTGTGAGCGCCCCCTAGCTCCCGCCCGGGATCGGGTGTCTGGGCCGTTGCTCCTGTTGTGAGGATTCAGACCTCTGGTCTCTAGGGAGGGGTTGGGTCTGTGGAGCGGACGAGAGGGAATCGCTGCGGAGACCGGAGTGTGCCTCAGACACAAGCCTGGTAGGGAGTTTCTTCACTCTCTTACGGCTTGCCTGGGACTGCCTTCCTTTGCTGGCTATTCTGGCTCTCTCTCTCTCCAGACGCGCCAGTCCTGTAGCCAGCCCAGTGTCTCCTCATCGGCTAGCTCCGGACCTGCCTTTATTCCCCTCGCCTCTCCCAACAGCCCCAGCTCCGTAGCCCCGCCTCCCTCCAAAGGCGGAGACGCCGACCCGCCCTTCCGTTCCCCACCCGTTCCCTGTCGGGGACAGAGGGCCAGTGCGGCGTCTTCCCATCCAGCCGCGGACCGCGTCGGTGCGGAGGCTCTTCGTCGTTGCCTGGCCCGCCCCCGTCTTCCGGGTTGCTCCCCGACGCTCCGGGGCTCCCTGCTGTCCTCAGCCAGGGCCGGGGCCGTGCTCCGCTCGCCGGCTGCTGCTTCCCGCCCCGCCTCGTCTCTCGCTCCTCCGGAGGGGGCTTGGAGGGCCCGCAGGATGCCGTTGTCGTCCTCCCCCAGGTTAGGCGTTCGGGGGTAGTGTGCGGGGCGCGGCGTGGGTGCGGACCTCTCGTCTCCCGGCGTCCCCGGGGGCTGGTCCCGGCCGGGGCCGGGACAGCCATACCCCCTGACATCACCGGAAGTGTGTCCTCCCCACAGCTGGCGGCGACCTCCAGCGGGCACCAGCAGGGAGCTCCAGGCCCTGCCCTCCCGCACCTCACCCGGGGGGATGGCGTCTCCCTGCGTCCACCCCCCAAATGACCCCTGGACTTTGTATTGAAATTTCACTATTGCTACCCTTTGCATTTTATGGCCTTTTGTTCCCCCTTTCTATCACCTTTTTCTTTGTCCTCTACATGAATATGTGTGTCTGTGTGTGAGAGACTGCAGACATCTGGCAAAATGGCGTCTGGTTCAGAGGCAGGCAACCCCAAGCACATATGGCAAACAGTGGCACGCCAGACTATTTTGCTAATTTTCTGTAACTGGTTCTCTGCCCCAGGACCAAGACAAAGTTCTGTGGTTCTGGCAGCCCTGCTGTACCAGTAGAATGGGAGAAGGCAATAGGAGTGGTTTGGGGAGGGGCCATGGCTCAGTGGTAGAACCTCTGCTTCATATGCAGAAGGTCCCCGGTTCAAGCCCAGGCTTCTCCAGTTGAAAGGAACAGGCAATAGGTGATGAAAAAGATCTCCATCCGAGACCCTGGAGAGCTGCTGCCAGTCTGAGTAGACAATACTGACCTTGATGGACCAATGTTCTGATTCAATATAAGGCAGCTTCATGTGAGCTAGCAATTCTGAACCATATGCTGTGTTTGACTCCTGGACTTATGCTTCTAGGTACAAGTGAAACCCCCGAATCACTGGCAGCTCTCTGGAGGCTCAGCTTCCTCCAAGTAAGTGTAGCCAATTACAACCTCATCCACCTTTCCCCTTTTTTTGTTTGCCCGCACACCAACATCTTCCCAGAAGAAGGCTTACAATTTGCCCTCCAACAGTGGTTAAATGCCCGCCCTGTTCCCCAGCCCCTGACCCTCAAGAAACTGAGGAACAGGAGAAAAAAATGACTTCCTAGTGAACCTGTACAAATTTCTCATGTCTTTACGGTCTTTATCATAGAGATTAGGGGAAATTCCTACAGCATCACTTGAATGTGACAACAATCCTCCCCAAAGTCCATACTGCCCAGGCATGGCCCTCAAAATCTCCTGGCATTTGCTGAAGCAATGGCAACCCTACAGGCATTTTCTTCTTCTTCAACATTTTCTTCAACACTCAGGCCAAAAAGGTTGCCTATCCCTGCTCTCTCATCCTGAAAATCTGTTTGAAGTTAGTTTACACAGGGGTCAGCTAGTTGTAAAGAAGACATTCTGGTTTGAATTGCCCTAGGACAATGCTAAGTTTCTAAAAGCAGTAGTATGTAGAGTTGCTATCTGTTTTTTTTTCTGGCAGTGCTTCTTTCTTTAGTAGCTGCATAAAAAACAGAAATGCTTTGAAACACAATCGGGGTGGGGGGTGGAATATGCAAATTAATGAAACATATGCAACCACTCTTGAGATGCCAACTATTCGCTTAGGTGAACGGCTATGCAGGAGTCTGTGTTCAGTTGAGATAAAGGAATGGCCGTGAGCAGCAAATCATAAGGGGATACAGCCACAGAGAGGAACAAGGAATCCAAAGGATTTATTACAATGTGTGACACGCCATTTCTCTCCCCTGTACACACATTTTTTGTCAGGTTTAGGTATTCTGAGAAAAAAGTTAAAATATAACTTGTTCTTTTACATCTAGGCCTTTTCGTTTCATTAACCTAGCTACATTCAAGACAAAAGTGGTCTCTGTCAGGATTCATTAGATTACAGTGCATTTGCCCTTGACCAGAAATAAATGGCTTCTTACAGCAATTTCACCTCTCAGAATAATGCACAAAAGAAAAAAAAAATGGAATTATACATGACTCCCTGAGAGTTTCTTTCAACAAAATCTTTTATAAAGTGGAGACTAGAAAAAAGGGAGGAGGGAGTCATTTTAGTAGAAAACACTGAATTTAATTAGGTGAGGCATTGCATTTAATTTGTCTGATCAAATCTACTTGTGGTCTGAGGGCGATGGTGCACGGTCCTGCCCATCTCTTACAGTTGTGCATTGATTAGCTTGCTCTCTTCTTGAGGAATTTAGACAGATGATATAATCCGGAAGAGGAATGGTTCCCAAACGGTTTCTGGTCTGTCATTTCAGACAGAACCGTTTTAGAACCAGTTCCCTAGCAGAATATATTTGTAGTTTCAGACACAAACGCTTCTGTCCCGTTTAGGAAACAGGGCTGAAGCGTTTTACCTGTCAACCGCTTCCAAGTAGTCTTCAGTTTCCTCTCCCGGTTCCAATGCACTTTTTCCCACCGTTTTTCACCCGCGCGGGCGATCTCCGGCTTTTTTTTTTTTAACGTTCACTTTACTACTCATTTCACTCCTTCATGCTCCTTTTCATACCTCACGAATCCCTCCCTGCTCAGGCAATGAATACTGCCGGATTCTTCTCTTTCTCCATCTTCAGCCAACAACCCTTAAATTCTGATCTCTTGAGGGGGTTTTCCTCTCTTGATTTCAGCCAAGAAACAGGCTGGCAGGAAAGCATGCTAGCTGAGAATTAGAATGCCAGCTCAGAAAACCTGGCAATGGCCATGTATTGCTAAATTATTGGATTCAAGAGAGTTTTTTTCTGCATGACAGTTTTGTGTATTGAATGGCATTCACTTTGGCTTGATTTAAACAAGAGTCTGGGTGAGTGCAATAATTTCAGAAGGGACATCATGATTTTACTGGAAACAATTATGCTGCCTTTTTCTGACAAAAAAGGAAAGAAAGTATGGGTTAATTTAATTAACCAGTATATGGAACTGCAAGACATCCTTGTTTGATTATATTTTAGCGAAATGGCATAAGAAGAAATGCTTCAGCTTCCTCCCATGCCATCATTCTGTTCAGAATGAGCACCCCAGTGTGTCTGATTTGGGGTGGGGTGGGGGTGGAATCTCCATTCATGGAACTGTCAGTGTCTCATGTAGCTGATTCCTGTTACACCTATCTCATGGGGGACCACGTGAGAATAAATGGGGGGGAAACCATATATACTGTCCTGAGCTTCTTTGAGGAAAGACAGTCTATGTGAATTAATATTTCCAACAAAAAGGAGCTTCAGATGGCCCATTACCATCCACATTTGGATTCAAGATCCCTATCAAACGCAATGGGTTGCCCAAACTCTCCTCCGCCAATTAGGCCTAGCAATTTGCTGAGTTCAGCCTCCATCCACTGCAGGTGTCCTGTCACTATCGCCTCGTTATAAGTCACTAAATCAAGTCAGTGGGGTTCTCTTTCACAGCGTTCCACCTTCAAGAGCAGAATTCCTGTACGGATGATTCACTTGCATATTGAGTCACCGAACAGCTTCGATGTCTCACTGCTTTTGTTGTGCACGATACCCTTTTTACGTGCCACAGGGAGGCTTTGTCTGGGCGCTACTCCTCATTAATTTGATCACAGAGCACGGAGGGGAGATGTGATTCAGCTGACTAAAGTGATCTGAAGAAGTATTCTGGTTGGCTCTTCCTTTGGTAATCTTCAGTTCATGCCTTTGAATTCATTAGATGTGAATACACACAAATGCACGCACACTGGCAAGGACCGGCAGGCACGGAAAGAGACTGCAGAATGAGGCTGTGAAAAATGTGAGGCAAAGGTAGTGCTGATGAAGACTATATTTTTGTGTTTGTTAGTGGCATTCTAATGACTTGGAGTACTCCCTATGTCATTTCCAGGACAATAAACTCATTTAGCTAGTTTGTATGTAGTTGTTTTCATTCCATTCCCTGCATCGTTTGACATATTATGTCTGGTAACTTTTTTGCACTGTTTCCAATTTTTCTGTTCCTAGTTGCATTACTTGTTAGATCTGATAGCATTGATTGACACCATGTAATCTGACCTGTGTCTCAAAGAGAAAGGTGGGCTATAATCAAAGGAAATAAATAAATTTAAGTACAACGCCAGAGCATGATATTGAGAGATAGCCAGTTCCTCATCTCTACCACCACCACTAACACAAAAATACACTCCCTAGTGGTCCAGAGGACATACAAACAATCTTTGAGATCACTGGCATTTCTGGCCCCTGCTGATTCTACATACTGATTGGGAAAGCGGAATGGGTTGGGAAATACTTGGAGATTTGGGGGATGGAACTGGGACAGAGTGAGGTTTGGGGTGGGGAGGGGAGGGACCTCAGCAGAGTATAATACCATTGAGTCCACCCTCAAAAGATTTTTTCCCCAGGGGAACTGATATCAGGTCGCGTGGAGATCAATTGTAACAGGAGGAGCTCTCCAGGTCCTACCTGGAGGTTTGCAACCCTATGTGGGAACCAGGGCATCAACTTTGAACTTTATCAGAATATTATTTATTTTTATTATTATTAGTGTTGATGAAAATGAATTCTATTTACCTGGGAGGGAGTGGGGGGGGGCAGATTTTAGCCTTGTTTGATGTAAGTACTGAAGCTGAAAGGACATTCAGTTGTTGACGTGAATGGATGCAAAAGGAAACTCCAAAACTGTTTGATGCATATAATAGGAACATGGAATGTATTCAGTAAAGGAAGTCACGACCCTCAGTTTACAAGACCTGATCAAGGCTGTTAGCAATAGGAGTCATAAATTCATGGAGTCGCCATAAGTCGAAAGTGACTTGACAGACGCTTAACACAGACACACACAAATAAAAATAAATAAATAACCCTAGGAAGACACATATTTTACGTTAATATTTGGGTTTGGGTTTTTTTTTGTGGAGTGGTAGCAGGCAGGGGAGGGGAACTGGAACCCCGGTGGTTAAAACAGTGTGAGAATGTGCATGTGCCACAAAACTGCAAAATAACGGAGAACTGGCTTGCCAGGGCATACCACTGCATTGGACTGTCCTCTTGCAGCTGCCAAGCTAGTCCTGCTGCTGCCCCTGCTAGAGGCAGAAAACAGAGGCAGCATAGCCATGACGTGCAAATTTTGCATGCTCAGACTAACACCATGCAGGCACATGCAAGCGTCCAGATCTCTCCATCTGCTCAGCCTGGCCACTCAGTCAAACACTCCAGGGCTGAATGGGCTCCTAACAATCAGTGCTGCAAGGACCAGGGAATGAAGATAGTCATGGCTGAAAACAGAAGTAGGTGAGCAGGACAATCTCTGTTGATTTATCATTTGATTTTGATTTTGCCCACCCCTGCCTTATCCAGGTTGTGTTAGCTCTTTCTATTTCTCCTTTTCAGAAAGGAGACGAGCCAGTGTATTTTCTGATTCAGTTCACATTAATCGGTGATGGAAGTTGCTGCAATTCTATTCTGCTTCAAATCAATAACAGTGCAATAACCGGATTCCCCAGAAGTATACCAAATACACAAGGCTGCATTGCCTCTGTTAAGGGTATAGGAGCACTAAAGATAACAGCAGGCACAGAATAGGGCTTCTGTGTAGAAGGCTGCTATCTTCCAGCAGCACTGACAAAGGACTGGCTGGACTGTCTAAAACAGCTTTCAAGGTTTCCTTAAGAGGAAAGCATCAGTGTCCACTGCTTGAGCTAAGGTTAAAAAATGACAGCTAGAAAAACATTAGTGGGGCCCATAGTAACACCCATTATACTTTCTCTTGCTCATCATGTTTTTAAATTCAGTTTGTGCTGCAGAATGCCTGGGGCTTTCTGGTATGAATGAAAAGCAAGTGCAGGCTAAATTGAAATCCTTTAAGGCATAAACATGAGGAAAATATAGTTCTATAACATATTCCTTTCTCACCTTTTCAATTCATAATAAATGTCTCTTTGATCCTAGATTTTAACTTAATGCTACTTATACATAAACTAGTTATAAGGCCCATTGTGGAAACAAAAACAATGAACTCTAGAAAGAGGATCTGGGAGAGTGCCCCATCCTTGGGCACTCAGTGTCAATTTGTTGTGGTGACCTCAGTAGGGTATAATGACACAGAATCCACCATTTTCTCCAGAGGAACTGATCTCTGCTACCTGAAGAGCAGTTGTAATTTTGAGTGATCTCCACCCCTTACCTGGACATTGGCAACAATGGTTCCCCCAGGAGGAAATGGCTGGTTTGGAGGGTGGAGTTTATGGCATTGTACCTGTCTGAGGTCCAACCCCTCCTCAAACCCCACCCTCTCCAGGCTCCACCCCTCAAATCTACAGGAATTTCCTAATGTGGAGGTGGCAACCCTATCTCCTTCCCAGCGGACTCTAATCCGGGAGAACCGGGTTTGATTCCCCACTCCTCCACTTGCACCTGCTTGGGCAAGCCATAGTTCTGGCACAGCTGTTCTCGAAAAAGAGCAGTTTCTGTCAGAGCTCTCTCAGCCCCACCTACCTCACAGGGTGTCTGTTGTGGGGAGGGGAAGGGAAAGGAGTTTGTAAGCTGCTCTGAGACTGCCTTGGGTAGTGAAGGGTGGGGTATAAATCCAATCTCTTCTCTCTCTCTCTCCTTCTCTCTGCATTTTGACCTGCACAGCAACCCTGTTTTACTGACAGAACCAAGCTTTGTTGCCTAGCAATGTTCACAGTTTATTCTGACAGGAAAGTGGCCAAGCTGGCACTGGGCAGGGGAGGGGTTACGCTGAAAGTTTGTGACTGGTCCAAAATCACGGCTTCCACAGCAAGAACCTGGGTTTGGCAGACCCTGCTCTGAAGTGCTAACTGCTATGCCTAGGGTAGCCAACCTCCAGGTGGAGCCTGAAGATCTCTGGGTTTCACAACTGAACTCCAGACAACAGATCTCTCCCCCCCGGAGAAAATAACTACTTTGGACAGTGGCCTCTATGGCATTCTATTTAGCTGAGGCCTCTCCTCTCCCCTTTCCAAACTCTCGCTTCCTTACACTGGCTCCCTTAGGCACAGAATATCCAGGAATTTCCCAACCTGGAGCTGGAAACCCTAGTCAGGACTGGCCCCAATGAGTTCCTCACAACAACCACTGAGGAAGAAGTTAGTCCCACTGAGGAGCCAAGCAGAAGAAGTGTCTTCATCAGGAGAGAGATAAGAGAATACACAAGCATCAATTTTTTGGATAAGGGAGAAAACACAGTTCCTCAAGATTTTATAAAGGTCTGAATGATATAATTATTATGTACAAAGACAAATATGGTCACAGTCCATAGACATGAAAAGATAGAGCCACAGGAACTGTGTAAAGTGCTCTCAATGTTTCTTTAATGATAGCAATAATGTTATAAATATGAAAATTACAAAAGTGATACTAATACATTCAAATTGTAAATCCAGTTACATAAGATCGAAGATAACAACAACGGCGGGACGGTGGTCTCCGGAATGTGATGCCGTTTCGACAAGCGTCTTCTTCTGACCAAGAATCTATAAGTAGATGATGTGTGGGAAATTGCACTTCAATAGAAAAGCTACCCGATTCACATGGAGTTCAATAACAGTTTCACCTATTTCATTGCGCAAGTAATGGAGAAAATTTCTCTCAGACACATAAGCTTTATTTCGTCTGAGAGAAATTTTCTCCACTTTACACAGTTCCTGTGGCTCTATCTTTTAATATAATTATTATACAGCTGTTCAAAACTCTATAAATGAATTGAAAAATTGGAAAATATAATAAAAGTGTAAATGTGTATTTTTATACACATGTGAAAGATCATTGTAAGAATATAAGGTGAAATTTGGAAAACAAATATTGAGATATTTCAACAGGTAATTTGATGAAGTAATGAAATCCCTATTATTTAGATACCAATGTAAATGCTTGTGTATGTATGAAACTTGACCTTGGGCCAGTCACATCCAATGCTCCCTCTAAGTTGTGGAGTCTTGTGAGCAAAAATTCTACTTTGTGAACTACTGGCATTAAAGTTGTGAGCGAACTATTTGGCTGCTGCATAAATTAGTTTGCTCTGGAGCCATCCTTCCTGAGCTAAGACAAAAATGTGTGAGTCAGAGGCTAAAAACTGTGAGCTAACGCACACTAACTTAGCTTAGAGGGAACACTGGTCACATCTCCCTCAGAGCTCTCTCAGCCCCACCTACCTCACAGGGTGTCTGTTATGGGGAGAGGAAGGGAAGGTGATTGTAAGGTGCTCCAAGACCCCTTCGGATAGTGAAGTGCGGAGTATAAAAACAAACTCTCCTTCTCCTTCTTCTTTGTCTTCATCTTCCTACTCCTCCTCCCTGGGAATAAGCCCCACAGAATAAAATAGGACATGCTTCGAAGTAGACTTGCCTAGGATTGCTTCCAAAATGGCAGTTTGGATATGAGCTGAGTAGGGGATGAGTTGGCAGATGCAAAGTAAGCCTCATCTGGAAGGACTGGGGGTGGAGAATGCAAAGAAGTAGTTTTTGGTAGAGTAAGTTTACTTGTCACACATTCATAAAGGACAGTTCAGTGCAGTCAGCAGTGTTTCACGTATGCGGGTTCTCACACAGCCCAGTTTGACTTCTAACTTCCCTGCACTCCTAGACCTGTTGTTATTGCACACTGATTGGACAGCTTATTGTATACATAAATAATAAGCAAATCAGTCAGCCAATGATTATAAATACACACTCAGGGGTTTTTTTAAGTCTTACCATTTGATGTCCGTTTAAGTCTGCTCATCAAGGTTATTTCACCCATGCACATTTTTTCCCCACAGCCTTATGGGAGGTGTAATTAAAATATCATTTAATCGCCTGTCCCAACCATCCATGACCTGGGGACAGAATCCATTTCACTTACTGTGCAGATGCACGAGCCATCTGCAAAGCACAGAAGTGAAACCTCACTACTACAGGGAATGGAAATGAAACTCCACCACCACAGCTACTATGCAGCCACAAAGCTTTTTGATCGTTCGGCTCGGATTGCAGTGAATTGAACAGTTCCAAGGCTCACTCACAAGTGATCACAGCTGATTGGTGTGAAGTTCATGGTATCTCTAGGTGAATAGGATGAACAGTGTGATTGGTAGCTGTTGGATGAAGACTAGGGATTCCTGATTTCAAAACAGTGCACTGCCATGAAGCTCACTGGATGACTCTCTGACATCTCTCACACTCTCTGTGTAACCTACCTTACAGAATTGTTTTGAGGAAACAGTGGATGTATGCTGTCCTGAGTGCCTAGAGCAGAATAAAAATGTGACTAGAAACATAGCAGTGACAAAGTATAGTAGTAACAATAAGAAGAATATAAGAAAATCAGACCAAAAGCCCATCTAGTCCAGCATTCTGTTCACACAGTGGCCAAACAGTGTTATCACACCCCACAAATACAAGAATATACATTCAGATTAACATGGGGAATCAGCTTGCATGTTTGTGCAGCCAAAATCAGGATCTTTTACCTAAGAAGATGGCTGTGAGTAGCACGTTTTGGCAGGAAAAAGCTGAGTGACCTGATTTAAATTCTTAAAACGGAATATGGAGTTTACTGAGGGGGTTGATACAATAGTATGTGGAGGGGGGGAACTTATCCTAAGCAGATAACAGTTTCTCAGTTTTAATATCAAACATGGCTTCTCGTCCACAATCTCAGACAGCATATGGCCTGAGAAGTCATGAAGGTGACCCAAAACATGGCTCCTGGTTCACGGCTGCTTTCAGGATTACACCCAGAGCCATTGCCAGCAGTAGGCTGCACCCCCTCTTGATTATGGGGGCTGTAATGATTCCTTGTTTTAAGAGTGTGTGTGTCTCTTTAAATGTTTGGTTGCGGTGCAGTGAATGCAGAGTAGAGTGACTGAGAGAGACAAGTGTGCTGTGATTGGAGGATGAGAGAGTGTGGGAGGTGCTTATAAAGTGAATCTGTGTGAGTGTCAGTTAGTCAGGAGAGACAGTTGAAAAAAAGCAGTTGAAATTGTTCAGTGAAAATTCAGTCAGAGAGAAAGTTGAAAGAATCTATGTGGGATCCAAGAAGGATCAGTATATGTTGACAGTTGACAAGCTCATTTACAGGAACCTTATTCCCAACCAGTTACATAATAACCAACCTCTTATTTTGTTCCCCTTTCAATAAATTCTCTTTTATTTAAGTTAATTCCAGAAGTCATATCAATTATTTCTCAGGACCACAGAGACCCTTGAAAGCTTAGACCCTGGGTCACAATACCAACATAAGAAACTGAGAGTGGATTTGGAATTTAGAAAATTCCTGGTGGCAGCCAGAACTACCTATTTTATAAACACCCTGTATAATTTAAAAAGAAACCTAGTCCTCCCCAATAGGAGGTCATCACAGGGGCGCCCCAGCGCAAGCCAGCCAGTGAGTCCCTGGTGAGCCCCAGCACCAGCCAGCGAGTCAGGTCTCAGAAAGCTCTCAGAGAGATAACTCGCTGGCTGGCTGGCACAGACACAGTGAGGTGCCGGGGTGGGTCATTTGCTAATGGACCACCCCGGCACCTCACTGCATCCACACCAGCCAGCGTGTCAACTCTCCAGGATCTCTCTGAGAGGTCTCGGAGAGCTCTTGGAGATCCAACTCATTTGCTAGTTCATTGACTTGTCACCTGGCTCTTCAGCTCACCTCAGAGGAGAGTCACTCATGGCGATGTCACTGGTGACCTCACCATTTGGGGAGGCACGGACCCCCAAAGCCCCCTGCCAGAAAATTTCCTGGCTACAGGGGCTGGTTACACCAGCGACCTCTAGGAAGCCAACAAACCAGAATACTGCAACAGCATCATCATACCTACGCTCTCCAGCAACTGATTTAAAGAGACATACTACTTCTGGTACTGGAGAGACTAGATATCCATCATGTAGGCATTGATAGCCCAGTCCTTCATGAATTTGTTTGCTTCCCTTTTAAAGCCTTCCGAGTTTGCAGCCATGACCTCAACCTGTGGCAGCAAGTTCCACAAATTAGCTATGCAGTGTATGAAGAAATACTTCCTTTTGTCTGTCCAGAATCTCCCAACCTTTGGCTTCAGTGGATGACCCTGGGTTCTGGTATACAGGAGGATAAAAATTTCTCCCTGTCCGCTCTCTCCACACCATGCATAATTGTATAAACTTCTACCATGTCTCCCCTTTCTCATTTTTTCCCAAGGCTAATCAGCACTAAGTGTTTTAATGGATCCTCGTAGCACAGCTTCTCTAGTCCCCTAATTATTTTGGTTGTTCTTTCCTGTATCTTTTCAAGCTCTACAATATTTTTTTCAAGTGCAGTGACCAGAACTGAACACAACATTTCAAGTGAAGTCTCACCACAGATTTGTATAAGGAAAGTATAGTAGCAGCAGTTTTATTCTCTACTAGGAAAAAGGCCCGTTGTGGAAATAAATACAACAAGCTCTAGAAAGAGGCTCTGGGCAGGTGCCCCGGCCTTGGAAACTCAGTGTCAATTTGCTGTGGTGACCTCAGCAGGGTATAATGACACTAAGTCCACTATTTTCTCCAGAGGAACTGATCTCTGCTACCTAAAGAACAGTTGTAATTTTGAGTGATCTTCAGCCCTCACCTGGAGATTGGCAATGATGGTTTCCCAGAAGGGAATGGTTGATTTGGAGGGTGGAGTCTATGGCTTTGTACCTGTCTGAGGTCCCACGCCTCCTGAAACCTCCCCTTCTCCAGGCTCCATCCCTCACATCTCCAGGAATTTATCACCTGGAGTTGGCAACCCTATCTCCTTCCCAGCCAATCATCAACCTACCTTTATTTCCCCCTCATTCTTCAGCTTTCCACCCCCCACACACATGCAGCCTCTCCCGTGTTCTGAAGCCCTGACTGCTACGTCACATTGGCTGTCATACGGGGGCCACCTCAGCAGCATATAAGGATACAGAGCCCACCATTTTTTCCAGGGGAGTTGATCTCTGCCATCTGGAAAGCAGTTGTAATTCTGAGTGATCTCCAGCCCTCACCTGGAGATTGGACACATTTTACCTCAGAATAGCAAACTGTTTAGAATGTTAGAGGCAAAAGCCAATCAAGTTGCATATGCAAACGACCTCAGTGTTCCGAGGCAAAGGCCAATGAGGCTGCATATGCAAATAACCTCTGTGTTCTGACTGGCTATGGGGGGGAGAGGCAAACTGTTTAGAATGTTGGAGGCGAGACTCAACCAATGCAGCCAGTGGATAGGGACAGATTCTGAGTGACACACCAGGGCGCCAACCAATTCCGGAGCATGTGGAATGTTCTAGAGAAGTGGCACCACCATTCGGCTTTTATATATAAGGTAGATTCCTGCTCTAATGGGAGCTTAAGGTGAACAAACCAATAAAGAATCAAAAGTAAAGAGGACAGATAGTGTGTTCAGATAAGCACTAAGTCCTGATAGAACCTATTCTGAGGCAAAATGTCATTTGAGGTGGTGAATTCATAAAAGGGATACCATTTTTCTACAAAGTTAGTAGACCTTGGGAAAATTTCTGTTTGATAGAGGTTATGTGTTATCTTCTCCATCAGGAACTGATCTCATACTTTTGAAAGCCAGAGTGATTTTGAGGGTGGTTGTTTTGACTTCCACTTCTGCGCGATCGCTGTTTTGGCTATAGCAGATAGCAGACTCTGAATGAGGTCCCTACAGGACTGAGAGATATTGTTTTCATTCCACAAATTTAGAGGTATGACTTCTGGTTTCAGAGGAATAGCGTGACCAGAAATTAAGCTAGTTAGAGCAATTACCTCTTTCCAGTAATTGTTAATTAGGACACAGTTCCACCAGCAGTGGATGTAAGATCCCACTTCTCCACATCCTTTCCAGCATAGAAGTTGTTGAGAGGATGTGATAAGTGCTAATCTGCGGGGAGTCAGATACCATTTTGTCAGTATCTTAAAATTTTGTGGTTTGATTGTCACCGCATTCGTATTGGTGAGTGAGGTTGACCAGATTGCAGACCATTGTTCTTCCGTAATATTTGTGTTGCAGTCACGATGCCATGAATGTTGGTAGTGTAACAACTTAGGTTTGTTGAGCTGCAATAGCATGTCGTAGATCTTGGTGATCAAACCTTTCCTTCCAGATGAAGGTCCTTCCAGTAGGCATTCACATTCTGTTTGAGGAGCAGCGAAGATGTCCCTGAGATAAAGTTGTGATGACATGTGGTTAAGCTGGAGGTAAAAATACCACGGGATTGGATGATTTAGTTTTTGCTCAAGAAATGCTTTTGGTAAAATGTCTGATTTGGAAGCAACATCTACTAGTCTCCTGATATTGGCTTGTTGCCAGATGTTCTTTATGCCCAGTTCTTTCCCAGGCGGGAACCAGTTTTGGTGCAGGAAAGTAGAGTACCAGGAGAGTGTTGGAACTAGTGCGTGGCGGAAGAAGTCCCACATTTTAAGAATGCCAGAAAGAAATATCTGATAGGAGACAGCTGTTGGACGAGTGGCAGACTTGTTCCAAATTAACCCGGACACTGATTAATAAATTGAAGAAGGAATAAGCGTCTTGCTCCATGCTTCCTTATTGTCACCTCTTAGTAGACAAACCACAGTGGCTAGCAATGTGGCATTATGATATGTTGTGATATCAGGGTAGCTTAATCCTCCCTGCTTGTTACCTCTTTGTAAAGTGGAGAAGCCGATCCTGGGGTTCTTGCCCTGCCACAAGAATTTGTTAAATGAGGATTACCAAATACACAGTGTAGCTTGTGGTATTTTTAAAAGAATAGTAAAGAACAAGAAGATCAGTTTAGGTAGGAGGAATTACTTGATTAGGTGAAATCTGTCATACCACGACAGATATAGTTTCTTCCATCTCAGCATGTTTTTTTGAATTTCTTGAAACTTCCAGTAATGATTAAGCTTCAATAAATCTTTTAATTTTGCTGGAATATGAATTCCTAGGTACAGGAGAGAAGTTTCAGACCAGTGATAGGAGAAATCCTTGGTGAGCTTAGATTTCAGATCCTGTGCAATATTGATAGGCAGAATTGAGGATTTGGAAAAATTTTGCTGGAATATGAATTCCTAGGTACAGGCGAGAAGTTTCAGACCAGTGATAGGAGAAATCCTTGGTGAGCTTAGATATCAGATCCTGTGCAATATTGATAGGCAGGATTGAGGATTTGGACAAATTCACTTTCAAGCTAGAAACCGTTCCAAAAGAACCAAGTATGTCGTGGAGATGAGGAAGTGACTCTTCCGGGTTCGTAACATATAAGAGAATATCATCAACGAACAAGCTTAACTTGAAGGTTTGTTTACTGAGTACAATTCCATGTATATTTGGGTTTAGGCATATCTGAGTGGCTAAGGGTTCGAGTGCTATCGCAAACAAAATTGGTGAGAGTGGACAACCTTGCCTTGTGCCCCTACAGATTGGGAAGGAGCCTGAGAGTGTTCCGTTAACACATACACTCGACTTTGAAAAGTGGTATATGGTCTGGATCAATCGGCGAAACCTTTCTCCAAAGCCCATCCTATTAAGTAGGGTAGTTCTAGCAAATTGAACACCTTCTGGATATTGGGAGAGATTAATAGAGTAGGGGCTTTAGAATTTGAACACAAATCAATAATATTCAGGGTTTTAATAGTGTTGTCAGATAGGTCTTGACCCGGTAGGAATCCAACTTGGTCTGGGTGTATGTAGTTTGTAATGAAGTTATTTAGTCTTCTGGTCATTATGCATGTTAATATTTTATAATCGTAGTTCAAAAGTGAAATTGGGTGGTATGAAGCTGGTGAGGACAGGTCTTTGTCTTGTTTTGGGATGACAATTATTGCTGTCATCTCCCATGAAGGGGGGAGGTCTCCAGAATCAATGAGAGCACTGTAGACAGCCTGAAGATGTGGAACCAAACTAGAGGCAAATTTCTTGTAGAACTCCAGCAGATAGCCATCTGGACCTGGCGCTTTGTTGGTCTTCAAACTTCATATGGTGTTGAGTACTTCTTGTAATTCAATTGGCCTATCTAAGGCTTTTTTATGAGCTTCTTCAAGTATTCCAATATTAGCATGGGATTGAAGATACTCCAAGACAGAAGTAAAGGTAAAGTTTCCCTTGCTCAAAAGCCAGTCAAGTCCGACTCTAGGGTTGCGATGCTCATCTCCGTTTCAAATCCAAAGAGTCAGCGCTGTCCGAAGACGTTTCCGTGGTCATGTGGCCGGCATGACTAAACACCAAGCTGCACGGAACGCTGTTACCTTCCCACCAAAGTGGTACCTATTTATCTACTTGCAATTTCTTGCTTTGGAACTGCTAGGTTGGCAGGAGTACAGGACTGTAATTTTGATGAGTAAAGATCTTTATAGTATTGTGCAAAGCCTGCAGCTATCTCAGAGGGTCTTGTGAGTCATGTACCTTTAACATTATTTAGAGAGGGTATTGTCAGCGAGCTGCCATTAAGGGCTTTGGTTCCCTGAGTGTATTCCCTTTCCCCTTCATTTTTCTGTTGTACGTTTCACATTCTTGTTTGGTAGGTGCCTGTAACAGCTCAAGGTTATCCAGCTGGTGTGGGGGAATGGAGCTATGTTATCTGCTTGCTCGTTAGTAGTGTCTTTCGCCTGTGAACTAAGGGTCTGTTTTGAGAAAGGCAAACCGTTATGTTCCCAAGTAATTACCTGCCAGTGTACTCTTTTTTCGCGCCGGCGGGAATGGGATCTATTGGTTATAACTTGGTTCAAAGTTCCTTTATTATGTTACCCTTTGGGGCATGTGTCCATTCCTAACAATTCTATTGTTCCTGCTTCTTTCAAACGCTTTGGAATAAATTTTGCTTTAACCTTTAAACGTGGATGTATTTCGGAGTCATTGGAGATTCAACATTTTGTTAGGAATCGCTTTTCCTCATCGTCTCGAGTCTGATTGCAATCATGAGCGGGACAGAGGGGAACATACCTACAGTGGTACCTATAACCGTACCTACAACAGAGGGGGACTTACTTGGCGTCCCGGTCACCTCTGCGGGCCCACTGGTCACCACGGCGCCCGCCTCGGTGCCTGCAACGGGAGCAGTAGGGGGAACGGTACCTCGCCCGAGCTACCTACAGTGGCCGCCTCCAACCCCGAGCCAATGGGGTCGGAAACCGATGCGAGCATACGAGGACTGGATGATGTTTGACACCAGAGGCACGAAAGAGACTTACTCTTACCGGGGGAGCGGCCTCCGGGACAGCCTGGGTGAACACGACCAAAGACGCGGACGGTACCGAGGGGAGGATGATGAGTTTTGGGAGGATGATTTGGGGAGAGGATCAGGCCCCGGACTCAGTGAGACCCACAGAGACCCAGGTGAGGATCGACTGGAGGAAATCGAATGGTCGTTGCAACAGATCATGCGCACGGTGGCTGATGTATTCGATGCCTTGCCGACTATGATGGACCAGCGACTTGCGAACTTGATGGTGGCACAAGGGTTCCAGCAACCGCCGGGGCCCCCTCCTCCGGGACAACAGGTACCGCAACAGCTTCCTCCAGGACAGCCACCGATACCGGGACAGCAGCCGGTTCCAGGACAGCAGCCTCCAGTGCTGCCTCCCGCCCTTGTACCACTACAGCCCGGGGTTCCGGCGGCACCGGCTCCTCACCCCCCTGGAGGTCCAGGGCCGTTGGGTCCCTTGCAGATGGGGCCGAGGCAGCAACCCAAAGACTTATTGGAGGCTACTTTTGATGGCAACCCTGACGACCTGGCCTTGTTCACGGTGCGAGTACAGAAATTTATCGCCCAGAGCGGACATCTGTTCCCAGATGACGGCAGCCGGATCGACGTGATTGCGGCTCGACTCAAATGAGCGGGGGCCACCTGGTATGTAGGATTACACAATAGCCGTGGCCCCGAACTGTTTAATCTGCGGGCGTTTATGTGGGCGCTGAGGGCCCGTTTCGAGGATGTGAATGCGAGCCAAAGGGCAAAGCGCTTCCTGCGCACCTTTAAACAAGGTAGGCAGTCGGTAAGAGAATATACTGCCGAGTTCAAGAACCAAGCCGTTAAGTTGAGAGACTGACCTGATCATTTGTTAGCTGACATGTACCGACTTGGTTTAAATCAAGACATCCGGGAGACGGTACTGAGATCTGTAGAGCCGGTCTCCCTCATGGCGTGGGCGCAGGAAGCCGAAGGAGCGGAGAGTCAGCTTCAGACCATCAGGCTGGACTCGGCCGCAAACGGTGGGAAGGTGAGCCATTCCTCGACTCCCAAACAGAAGTCTACACGACTCTCAGAAGCAGCTAGAGAATTCAGAATGAAGACGGGGCTCTGCCTCAGATGTGGGGAGCGAGGCCATTTCGTGGCGGATTGCGGGGCTACCCCAGCGAAAGAACAGCCCCCCACCACCAAAGGAAAACAGATCCCTCCATCAAAGAAGGGAGTCGCGTGACCCAGCTTCTCCAAAGCCTTGCAAGCTGCGCCGGATGACAACATTGAAGAATCGCCCGAGCCAGAGCTGGAGATGGCGGGAAACGAGAACATCCTGTTGTAAGCGGCGCAAAACGGCAGGACTCTGTTCTCGATGCGCCAGTGGTGGTGAGAGAACCCCCCTCCCTCTTTTTCGTGACTGTGTCATTGATTAACCCGATTTTGGGGACGCATGTGAGAGTAAAAGCACTCGTTGACTCGGGGTGTGGGAGAGATTTGATCAGCCCTAGGGTGGTAGCGGGGTTGGAAGCCGGAATAAAGAAACTGAAATCCCCTATCATTTTTACCCAGATGGTAAATGAAACCTTGTCCTCACGAGACTATGCCATTGCAGTTGGGGGCAGGGGAGCATTGGGAGCAGAGGACTTTTATAGTCGCACCTGAATCGCAGTTTGCGCTTGTCCTGGGAGCCCGGTGGCTTTTCTCCCATGACCCGTACATATTGTGGGAAGAGGGGAGGGTGGATTTCGTGTCCCCCAAATGCATCTCGCACTGATGGCAGAAGGAATGGGGTGACCCACCATTAACCAACTTCCCATGCGCTACGCTGCCCCTGAGGAAGTAACAACCCTCCCACCTGAATATTGGGACTTAGCACGGGTGTTTGGGGAGGAGGAGGATAACGATTTACCCCCCCCCCCATCGCAACACTGACTGCTCCATCGAACTGTTGCCCGGGAGCAAATTGCCAAAAGGTAAAATCTATGCGATGGGGCCGGCGGAGAAGTCTGAACTGCGAAAGTTCCTCGACAAGAACCTGGCTAGGGGATTCCTACGCCCAGCTTCCTCCCCGTTTGCAGCTCCAGTTCTTTTCCAAAAAAAGAAAGACGGGGGGCTTAGATTATGTACAGACTATCGTGGGTTGAATGCCATTTCTACTACTAATGCCTACCCATTGCCCTTGATTAAAGACCTTGTAGCGGAGGCTACCAAAGGGAGAATATTCTCCAAACTTGATCTACGAGACGCATACTTCCGTGTGCGCATCAAAGAGGGG
>NW_015165256.1:183385-184726 GCF_001447785.1 Gekko japonicus
GTTCCTGTTGCGCTAAGGGGGGAAACACTGCAAGCAGCGCATGGTTCGAAACTGGCGGGCCACTGGGGTTTTGTCAAATCACTACAATTACTCCGCAGACAGTTCTGGTGGCCCCGCATGCGCATGGACATGCTTGAATTTGTGCGAACCTGCCAAACATGTGCCTTGTCAAAAGCTCGGGGGGGGGGGGAAACCACCTGGTTTACTTCAACCCCTCCCCACCCCCTCCAGGCCATGGGAAGTGGTGTCTATGGACTTCATCACTGATTTGCCTCCCAGCAGGGGGAAAACTGTTATTTGGGTAGTGGTCGACTTGTTTTCTAAACAAGCGCATTTTGTTCCGTTCCCTTCTTTGCCTCCTGCCCAAGCTTTAGCCAAAACGTTTCTCTACCACGTGGTGCGCCTCCATTTGTTGCCAACTAAGATTATATCTGACAGAGGGACTCAGTTCGTTTCTAAGTTCTGGAGAGAACTAATGTCCACCATGGGGGTGGAGCAAGGTCTCAGTAGTGCCTATCATCCAGAAACTGATGGCCAGACGGAACGCGTAAATCAAACTTTGGAACAGTATCTCCGTTGCTTTACCAATTACCAACAGTCTGACTGGTGTGATCTGCTACCCTTGGCTGAGTACTGTTACAACAACACTGATCACAGTTCGATTGGCATGTCTCCCTTTAAGGCTGTCTTTGGCTACGACAGTCCTCCTTTACCCTTTTTGGGGGTGGAACATCCTCTTCAGCCTACAGATGCAGGAGCCTGGTGTCAATCTCTACAACGAGCATGGCCTCTTTTGTGTGAAACTCTGAACACTGCTAAGGCAGCCTATAAAGCACAGGCTGACAGAGGAAGGGTGGCAGGTTTGGGTCTGCAGCCTGGTGATTTTGTGTATGTGTCAACTAAAAATATTAAGCTTCTGTGACCTAGTCGTAAACTGGGGTGGAAATTTATAGGTCCTTTTCGGGTTCGGAAAATTCTTAATAATGTGGCTGTTGATGTGGAACTACCAAAAAAATTAAGAGCTTTGCATTCGGTGTTCCATATGAGTCTTTTGAAGAAAGACCCCGGTTCGTCTGACTGGCGACCGAAACATGTCCCTCCACCACCTATATTGCTCGAAGGGGAGGAACATTTTGAGATTGCGGACATCTTGGATTGTAAACTGAAACGGGGAAAATGTTGGTACCTCATTGAGTGGGTGGATTTTGGTCCCCAGCACCGGGAATGGGTGGAAGAAGGGGATATTCGGGCCCCTTATTTGCAGCGTCAATTTCATAAACGTTTCCCTGACAAGCCGGGAGATTCCGGGAGATTCCGGGGGATTCCGGGAGGGGTGGGGTA
>NW_015165256.1:184958-206324 GCF_001447785.1 Gekko japonicus
AACTGTTATGTCCCCATGTAATTACCTGCCAGTGTACTCTTTTTTCGCGCCGGCGGGAATGGGATCTATTGGTTATAACTTGGTTCAAAGTTCCTTTATTATGTTACCCTTTGGGGCATGTGTCCATTCCTAACAATTCTATTGTTCCTGCTTCTTTCAAACGCTTTGGAATAAATTTTGCTTTAACCTTTAAACGTGGATTTATTTCGGAGTCATTGGAGATTCAACAGGTATTGTTTTAGCCGATCTTTTTTCTTTTACCCTCCAAGACAGGATTCTAAGAGATTTGGGAGATTTTGTCCATTGCTTTTGTTTCAAATAAAGGAGGTCTTTTTGAACCTGGGTGCATTCTAAAGTCGCTAAAAGTTTGCGCAGGATTTATTTAAAGCTATGATTTTAGCTGCCCATGCAGTTATAGCGTTTGGCTGGAAAGATGCTACAAAATGGAGTACAGACAGATGGAATGATTACTTATATGAATGGATACAGTCAGACATATTAACAATATTAAAACAGGAAAAGTTAGGTGAGGATAAGATTGTGGAAGTCAAGAAGAGATAGTTAAAGTATATAAGATGGGTAAAAGCAGGGGGGGCAATAATAACATATTGGTTAAACTTCAAAATGTGTGCTTATGGTTAAAGTTATAAATCAAGGAATTATTGCTGGTCATTTTGAGGGCGGGGGAGGTATGTATTGAGGTATTGAGGTATGTATTATATGTTATGCTATGTATTGTTTGAGTTATATGGAAGCAAGATTAATTACTTCAATAAATAATTTTTTTTTTAAGTTTGCGCTCCGCCAATAGCGCTTGATATACTTTTGGACTTCCTTTGTCTTTGTGTAACTTTTCCAAATGAGTGATCCTGTTCATGATGTCTTGTCTCACAGCTTGTTGTTGCTTCTTCAGGTGAGAGGACATTGAAATCAATTGCCCCCTCAGTACTGCTTTGAGGGCATCCCATGTTAAAGCCAGCAAAGTCACACCTGTGTCATTTTCCCGGACGTATTGCTGTATATTTAAATTTATTTCTGTGGAGTGCCTTTCTGAATAAAGAAGATACTTGTTTAAGGACCATTGCCGAACCTTATTGGCAGTAACATTCATGGCAAAAGAGGAAGAGACCCAAGCATGGTCTGACCAAAAGGACTTCCAATTTCTGTCCACATTGTTTTGTCCCACAAGTTATCTGAAACCAGGATGTAGATGATTCTGGTGTGCACATTGTGCCACGAGGAGAAGTAAGTGAAGTCTTCCTCCGAGTCAAGCATGTGGCGCCAGATATCGACTAGGCAAAAATTTCTAATGAGTTGAACTGTGTGTCATTCTTCTGTTTTTTGGGCATTTTTCTTGTTGGGTTGGAATGATCTAGGCCATGATTCATGATGTAATTAAGATTGCCACCCAGGATTACCTCTCCCTCTTGAAAGGATCTGAGAGTCGTTAATGTCTCTTCTATGAACTTCAGTTGGTTAATGTTGGGAGCATACAATGATACTAGAGTGGTCATTTTCTATTCTAGAAGGCCCTTGACAAAGATGTATCTCCCCTTGGGATCAATTTTAGAAACTTTGTGCTGAAAAGAAGCCAACTTTGAAATCAACATGGCTACCCCTCTGGCTTTAGAGGAGCTGTGGGCTTGATATTGCACCTGGATCCAGCTGGATTTCAAGGTTGACTGTGAAGATGGGCGAAGGTGAGTTTCTTGAAGGAAGACCACATCAGCCTTCAATTTAGGCAGATTTGTAAGAATGTGTTTTCTCTTAATGATGTTGTTAAGTCCTCTTGTGTTGAGTGTAGTGACATTCAACCTGGTCAGCATATTGAGTGAGATAAGCCGCCCTGAGCCCGTTTGCGGGGAGGGCGGGGTAAAAATGCAAATTATTATTATCATTATCAATAATAATAATAATAATAATAATAATAATAATAATAATAATAATAATTGAAGTCTTACAGCTGAGCTAGCTAAACTGTGTAATTTCAAATTTGTGATGTTAAAATGTGAACCGTTATCTCCAGTTAGGTGAGTAACTTGCACCACTGAAAGTGAGAGTGAGAGTAAAATATCAGTCAGAGATTTTAAGTACTATAAGAACAACTACAGGACCTAAGTTTTAGAATAAAATAAATGATGTTGTGTAGAGTTGGAGAGTATAAGAGTTGAAACATAAATTTAAAAATGTATGCACTTACGCACTATTGCAATTTAGAGATAATTAATTGAGAGTATAAAAGATCAATTGATTAGGTTTAAAAAACCAGTTAATTCCAAAATACAAGTGAAACAATCAACTTTGCGTAAAAAGTAGATTAGAAATTGATCAATACATGTACAGTTAATGAGAAAAAAACCAGGCAATGCAACAACAGTTGAAAGGGAGAAAACTACTGCAATCAATCAAGGCAGACTAAAAACACATTTATGCAAAGTGAAGGCAAGGTAAAATATTAAACTTTATAATTAGATCTTAGATCGTAATCACAGTGCACTGAGTATAATGATTTCTCCAAAAAGCTATTGAGGAGGTATAAGTACCCCCCCTCTAAATACTAAACTTGTCTAGTAGCTGTAATACTTAAAAAAGAAAAGAAAATTAAAGCCTGTAAAACTACAGGACATGCAGAGCACAGCAGGTCTCTTCTGAAATAAAAATGGAACTTTATCTATTTAACACAGTGTCTTGAACGATGAAAGAACAACAATTCTGCAAACCCTAGTTGTTGGTCTAAGAAGTGCACTATTTAAGCAGAAGAGAGGGTTGCACAGAAATACCCACCACAATCTGTGAAGTTTAAAACAACAATCCTCTGAAATCCGGGGTAATGGAAAGGCACACCTGGATTAAAGTAAAAAAGAACTTTTCCAATAGAGGAAAGTGTGAATAACAGGGGGCGATAAAAGAGCTGCCCCCCCTCCCCCCAAACCCATAAATGGACCATAATTGCAAATTTCAAACAAAGCGGTCAAAACCACTATAGTAAGCAAAGGATGTAGTAAACAGTATGAAGCTTTCTGTTCAAAAAGCAAAAGGAACCGTCAGTTGCAAGGTTAAGTTGCACATATTGGAATTTTACTGTTCTTGGACGGCGAGAGTGGTTGATCATACTTCCTCTTTTGTGAAGCCTTGCTAACGTCCATTGGTTGTGGGATATGAAGATTTAGTAGAAGTGCTTGTCCTGAATCGAGGTCATCAGCAAGGAGGGTTTTCTCCTTATAGAGTACTTGCATTTTTGTTAAGTTAGTCCATCTGTATTTGACTCGCTCCTGTCTCAGAGCCTCAGTTATAGACTTCAGTTCCTTTCTCCTGTAAAGCACTTCTGACAGGAGATCAGGGAAGACCAAAATTGGATTACCATTAAAGGCAAGGAAACCTCGTGTCCTGGTGACTTCAAGGATAGTTTTTCTAGTTCTTGCATCTGGAAAGGTTGCCAGGATGTCTCTGGGTCCCTTGCAATTTGGTTTGTTGGGCGACCCCATCCTGCTTGCTTTGGAGATCAACGGAGTTATTTCGTCCTATAGACACAGTTGTTGAGCTAACCATCTCATAAGGAAGGAAGGTAAGTCGCCATCCGGCGGTATTTTCTCATGGAAACCCCGAAATTTAAGGTTGTTCTGGTGCAGGGTGTATTCAAGGTTTTTGATACATTCTTGTAAATGGCCATTCTCTTTGTCCCAGTTCTAAGGCACTCTCAGCCGTTTGTTTAGTTTTATTTAGAGTTAGTGTAATATCCGCTAGTTGCTCTGAAAGCGGTTTAATGAGAACAGTTATATTATCCAGTAGTTTATGCTCCATGGACTGGATAAGGGTTGCTAGGCGGTCTTCCAATTGTGAGGGAAGCAAAGAGTTCGGAGAGCCCTGTTTGGCCGCCATTTTGTTAGTTTCGTCAGCACCCCTTGCCACCACAGATTTTTTCAGAAAGAAGTTTAAGTTTTGTGTATGGAGGGAATGCTAGATTTCTGCCAGGGTGTCTTTCCCCCATACTATTGATGTCAAAAGAGAGGGTAGAATCGCTCTATAATGGGCTTAGAAGGGGGGGAGGAACGGAGCTCACCCTTCAGACGTCCATCTTCTCAGAGACTGATGCCACGTCCCCCCATCTGCAAACTTGACCATCTCACTACTCACCTCTAACTCCATGTCACCTAACAAGTTGAAAAGTACCTGAGCGACCCGACTAAGGATGGGCACGGACCAGAAAAATGGAGATCTGTGCAGGTTTGTGATTTGTGAGTTTCATGAACCACAAACTTCCATGGACTTTCTCGGTTTAGGAACCAGTTCATGGTTTTGTGAGGCCCGTGATGTGGCGTGACCCAAAAGTGGGCTCAGAAGGCATTTAAATGCCTCCTGAGCTCAGTTGCAGCATGCCAGAATGGTGGCATGGCTTCAAAGGGTTCCCTGGGTGCCAGCTCCAATAGACCAAACGGACTGCAAATGCACAGACCAGGCAAACTGACCACAAACCTTCCCCCGGTCCATGATGAAATTAGGTCTGTGGACTGGTCCATGCCTATCCCTAGACCCCACTGCTCACATCCCTCCATTGTGAGAACTGATAGTTTATTCTGATACTCTGCTTCCTGTTTTTTAGCCAATTTCCAATCTATAAGAGGACATGTCCTCTTATTCCACAACTCTAAAGTTTGCTCAGACGACTTGGATGAGAGATTTTTTCAAGAAGTCTTCTGGAAATCCAAATAAACAATGTCTACCCGCTGATTCTTGTTGATGTGTTTATTGACACTTTCAATGAACTCTAAAAGGTTAGTGAAAGAGTACTTAGCTTTGTAAAAGCCATTATGTTTTTTATTCAGAAGGGCTTGTCCTTTATGCCTGACAATTTTATCTTCAATAATACCTTCCATCAATTTACCTGGTACAGATGTTAAGCTCACTGGCCTATGATTTCCTGGATCCCCCCAGATCCTTTTTAAAAAATGGGAGTTACATTGGCCACTCTCCAGTCCCCTGGTACAGAGGCTGATCTTAGGGACATGTTGCATATTGTAGTTAGAAGATCAGCAATTTCACATTTGAGTTCTTTAAGAACTTTAGGATATATACCATCTAGTCCTGGTGATTTGTTAGTTTGCAATTTGTCTATAAATTTTAGAACTTCCTCCCAGCAACTGCTAGTTGCATAAGCTCCACATACTTCCATCCTGAAAACATCCATTCAGGAACAAATATTTCCCTTATATCTTCAGCAGTAAAGACAGATGGAAAAAATTGATATAGCTTCTCAGAAATCACCGTATACTTCTTTAGTACGCTTTTAATTCCATTGTCATCCATTGATCCAACAGCTTCCCCAGCCAGTTTCCTGCTCCTAATATATGTAAACAGGGGTCATTTCGTAGAAAAAGAGCTAGGGGGACTCATTAGCATAACTCATTAGCATATGCCACACACCCTGACATCACCGGAAGTGTGTCCTCCCCACAGCCGGCGGCGACCTCCAGCGGGCACCAGAAGGGAGCTCCAGGCCCCGCCCTCCCGCACCTCACCCTAATTGTTTGCTTGCATTTCCTTTGTGCAAGTTTGTGTTGGTTTTTGTTTCCCTCCTTTGGGTAACCCTTTCAGTTTCTGAAGGAAGCCTTTTTCACTCTAAAGCTTCCCTCACTCTCTCGTTAGCCTTGCTGGTGACCTCTTAGATTTTGTACTACCTTTCCTGACTTGTGGTATACATTTTAACTGAGCCTCTAGAATTGAAGTTTTGAGTAACCTCCACACCTTTTCAAGAGATTTGACTCTCTTGACTACTCCTTTCAACTTAATTTTTTAAACCAGATTTTTCTTCTTAGAGAAGGTTCCTCTTTTGAACTCAATTTGACCTGGCACATGTGTAAATACATGTAAACTTGATGCCACTGTGATCACTGTTTCCAGTCAGTTCACTGTTTCCAGTCAGTTCAGCCAACTCCACATCTCACAGTAGTTTCTGGGCAACACCACTGAGGATTAAATCCAGGGTCAATTCCCCTCTGATTGGTTCTATGGCCACCTGTTCTAGGGCACAGTCATTCAGGGTATATAGAAATTTTATCTCTTTGGTTTTATCCAGTCAATATGAGGGTAGTTAAAGTTACACATTATTACAATCCCCTCTCCTTTGGATGCCTCCCTGATTTCATTTTCTATCTTAAGATCATGCTGAGCATTTTGGGCCTGGTATTATCACCAACAGTGATAAGCTGGAGGAGTCAGCCCTTTTTAAGGTTTCTAGTTTGGTAGACAGTAGGCCCTCCTTGATATGCATAGCAACCCCTCCTCCAGTATGTCCTTCCCTCTCACCCCTTTAGAAGTTGTATCCAGTGATGACTGTATCTCACTTGTTCTCTCCCTTCTACCAGGTTTCTGTTATGCTCGCTATATCTGTGTTTTCCCTTCAAACCAAGCACTCCAACTCCCCCATTTTGGGTTGGAAGCTTTGGCATTTGCACAGAAACACCTCCATGCTGTGTTTCTAGACATCTCTGGGGTGTACTTTTCTACTCCAGCCCTTTGGCCTCTTTGACTGGCTATCCTGCTTTGCTTTACCCTCACTTTTTAAAAATTCACCTAATCCCCATTTGTGCAATCACAAATTTTCTCCTTCACGCTTTGAAACAAGTCTCCCCAAACCAGATGGTTCTCAGCTCCAGTCAGCTTCCCCCCCACCCGGGTTTAGTTTAAAAACTGCTCTGCTATTTTTTAAATGTTACACACCAGTAGTTTGGTTCCATTATCTCATCCACACATTGAGACGCCCCAATGGTGCCTATCTAGCTAGCCCTTTGTTATTGTTTATGAAATTTATAGACCGCCCTCCCCCAAAGAGCTCAGAGCAGTGTACATCATATTTCAAACATAAGAGTAGACTGAAGATATACAATAAATAGTAAAATTAATACAAGTGGATAAAAATAATAGATAAAACAATAGCACTCTTCAGTTAAATTGATGGCATATAAAAATTCCTCTCCCTCTATAGGGCTAATTGTGGACTGAGCAGCAGAATCTGAATTAAATTGTTGCTGTCCTCAACTGTAGGCCTGATGGAACATCTCTGTTTTACACGCCCTATAGAACTGAACTAGGTCCCACAGGTCATGGATGTCATTTGGTACAGAGTTCCACCAGGCCCTGGCTCTAGTTGAGGACAGCTGGATGTCTTTTGGGCCCCACGTCTAGCTGAGGATAGCTGGGGGGGGGGTTGTGTGTGTGAAACAGGTAGCATTTCAGAGAAAGCTAGATGTCCTGGCCTTTAGCTTCCCACCTAGCAGCCTAAATTTGGCTCCCAGAACCTCCTGACTACAGTTCCCCACATCATTGGTGTTGGGTGCGGTCAGACGGCATGCTGAGAGTGGGTTAAACTGCTCCGGTTCTAACCGGATTATATTTGATCTGGATAATTGCGATCACACTTACCTCCCTTATCCCGCCTCACCGCACAGTCATGTCGCTCCCCGGCGTCCACACTACTCACGCGCGGGAGCGTGTGTCGGTGGGTTTTTTAAAAATGTCTCAGTTTGCACATATGCATAGGCACTCATCCATAGAATGGGGGGGGGAAACTACCATGGCGCATGGGCAGAACCACCAGGGCGAATCAACCCAACCCCTCCAACAAAATACTTCCCTTTAAACATTTGACCCAAAAATGGCCTCTGTGAGATCCCGAACTCATCTAAACTCTAAAACAAGTGACCATTTAAATGTCAGTTTTCTAAACATGGTAGCAGAGCTCCCCCTATGCGCGCACCGCCGATGCTAAAAAAAAAAAAGGCAGGCGAAAAGCGGAAGCCTTGGGCAGCTTCCAAGCGGGGAGGGGTTTAAACCGGAAGTGACTTGACACCGGAGGAGCAATCACACAGGGGGGAAATGCAGCTTTAAACGTGAGAGCTGAGAAAACATCACTTTGGGACCTGGTAACAAAATACTCCAGGTTAAAGCGGTTTTGAGCCAGAAACCAATGGCTGGGGACGGGAGGCAGATGTTGACTGTGTGATTGTGCATATAAAGTCCATTGCTGAACTGTCATGACACCAGATCAAACGGCGTGTCTGAATGCACCCAATATGTACCAATTATTCCTCCCCAGCATTATCTACCAAGCTACACACAAGGGGTGTGTAGTATCATGCACAACAGGACACATCAGCTTTGCTTCAACTTAAGAATGGTTTTTATTTTGCTCTCTGACCCATTCTCTCTCTGGTTGGGCCTTCTTTCAGTCAGCCTCTCAGTTTGCTCAGCCACTGACCGCTATACAGGAGCCCTGCAGGGCCAAAACTGAAAGACATGCAATGTAGGAACTTGCCCCTAGAGACTGCTTGTATACATTACAACATGGTGATGTCCACACAACCTTTGCAACAGGGAGGCAATACACCAGGTATTCCACAAACCATCAAAACCCAATAATGTTAGGCAGCCATGCGTGTGTGGAAATGTTTATTGCATGGCAAGATTATCCATGTGATCTGGCTGTAGGACAAAGTAGGGGAAGGATTTCTGAGTGCCAGGGGCTGGGAGAGGGTAATTATAGTTCCACATTGCAGTACTTTCTTTAGCCATCCACCCTCTGCTCTCAGTTCCTTTTCATATACATAAAATGCTTCAAAAGGCTTAGTAGTGAACAGCACTGGGCCTCTGTAGTCCCTCACCCCTGCTTCTCATTTTAGGCAGTAGGGACCCAACCCATACTGCAGATATATAGAAAAACATTTGGAGACTGGAAAAAGGAGAACTATATACTTAAGAACAAAAAATGAAATTAATAAAAAAAAATGGCCATGGAATATTATGAATATATGTTATATAGCCATCAATCCTGAAAAGGCAATCAAATTTCACAGCATTAAAAACCACTCTAAATTGATACACGTTGCCAGCCAGAAATTGCACTACAACTAATTTATTATTGGTAGTATCAGAACAGACCAAGGGGATAACTGCACAACTGCACAAGGATCACATTCCTTCTAAGTGTGTCATTTCTCTGGGAGCAACTGGGGTTTTGGGGGGGTTTTTTTGGCTGAAATTATATTGACTTTGGTATTGCTCCCCCTTCCCCACAACATCCCTCTTGATTTCCAGTAGAATCTTGGCTTGGAGTTCTAGAAAATGTCAGTGTCAGTTCCCTGGGGTCATTCTTTTGCCAAATTGTCTTTATGCAAAGAGAGGGATGCACATTCCCCCCCCCTTTTTAGGATTAACATATTCATTTTGGCTGCAGTCCTGTGCCCAGTCATGCATTCTTAAACTCCTCTATTTCAGACAAATTTATGCATACCTGTGGACAGTTGGACTAGAAATTAATACTGCGATTTCATACATTATGCAGAGGCAAACCCAGGGTTTGCTACTGAGGGTAGAACTTCTCATTATATGTAGCTTTGTGATTCTTTCCCCCAGTAATTTTAAGAGAATGCAGCCACTGGGGGGACCTGCGTGGGAAAGGGGGAGATTTACTTCTGTCTCTTCTCCATATTCCTACGAAAAATTGTTACCCTCATCATCACGCTTTTACTTCTGCTAAGGAAAATTTACAGATGCTCATATGGTTTCTCCAGCAATGAAACACCTTGGAAGAGTTGAATTTTGGTAAGAAAACTAACGTGGATTGTGAAGAGTTACCTCTTTAAACTGGGTGGGTGGGTAGCAACGTGGCAAATTTAGATAAGCATTGTAATGTATCCATATCAGACCCGCGTGCGTGGCCATTTCGCCATGCCGTCAGGCGAAGCGACCGAGCTTTGCTCTCAGTAACAATGGGACAAGCGGATCCTAGCCGGCACCTATCGGCAGGCTAGGCTCCTGGCCGAGAGCCTATGGAACTCTCGGCCACTGTAAATAGCCAATCATTTGTGTGTGGGTGTGTTTGGGGAGTGGGGTTTGCGCACATATAAACCAGCCTGCAACCTGGGTACTCTCGTCTTGTTCTGAGCTAAAATAAAGTATGAGAGCTGAAATCACTAGTAAGTCTCAGTACTTTTCACTGGCGACGAAGGTGGGATTCTAACTCCTAGGAACAACAATCCAGACGAAGATTCGAGCACCGCATCAAGCCCCAACGCTGAGACCGCCGCGAGCCACTCTGCTTTGCACCCTTGTTCTCCGGTCGCCGCTCACCGCTCTGCTCCTCGCTCCGTACCTCGCCCTGCTGACCCCGAGAGCAGTAGAGCTTCCTGCCTCACTCCAGCCGCCGCCGCCGTTCCCGAGCTACCCTCACCACATGGATGCAGTACGATGGCTACCTCCCAGGACAGCATCGCCACTTTCGACATCTCCCACCCCGCACAGTGGGAGACCTGGCTCGAGATCCTGGAGAGCTACTTCGACTGCCATGACATCGTAGACCCGGGTAAGAAAAAAGCCCATCTCCTCCCGTCCTGTGGCATAGACACCGTCTTGCTGCTTAAGAACCTCATTGAGCCAAAGCAGACCAAGGACGAGCCCTATGGGATGCTGGTGAAAGTGCTGACTGACCACCTTTCACCAAAGCCCACAAAGTTTGCTGAGCACATGGACTTTTTTGTGTGGGTCCAGGGGCCAGACGAGCCGGCCTCCGAGTTCTTGACCAGGCTCTGGCGGGTGGCCACCAGGTGTTCCTTCCCCCACCTGGAGGACACCTTGCTGAACCAGTTCCTTTTGGGTTTCCGGGAACCCAAACTCCGGAGGAAACTGGTTAGCCAGGATGACCTGACCCTAGACAAGGCACTTAGGGAGTCCACGGCCTATGAGAAGGCGCATCAAGACCACCTCGTGCGGGCGGTCCATCGCACACAAGCAACGCTCGAGTCAGATGACTCCGAGAATGAGGAAGTGCTCCAGGTACACCACCATCCCTCCTCGCAGCCTCGCCCTGGAGGAGCACCATCGGCCAAAGCCCCCTCTGCATCGTCCCAATGCGCCAGCTGTGGAGAAGCGCACAAACGCAGAGTTTGCCTCTTCAGGGACGCCGCCTGCTGTTCCTACAACAAGCCTGACCATCAGGCCCGGATCTGCCGTTCCCAAAAACAACGACAGCTTCAGAAGTTTTCGGCCTACCAGACGGCGGCAGATCTACCCACCGACCTCCATACCCTCTCTGCCCACCAACAGCAGCACCAGGTATGTAACTTGCCCCCGGATAGCCCAAATAAGATGCACGTGATGATGCTTATAGAGGGATCCCCCTGCAGCATGGAAATAGACACGGGCTCTAACTATTCCATCATTTCAGAGGAAACGCTGCTCTCACTCTGTCCACGGGGTTTAAGTTACGGGACTTTAACAAAAACCCTGTGGCGGTTCAGGGCTGGGGAAAGTTTATGGTGCAATTCCAGGACTTTCATGGAAAATTGGACTTGCTGGTGGGGGGGAGGCTCTCCGGTCTGCTGGGACTTCCTTGGTTCGGACCCCTGGGATTGACAATCGCAGGGGTGAATGAGCTGCAGGCTGAGAACTTTGCAGCTGTGTGCAATGAGTTCCCAGGGTTTTCAATGGCACACTCGGCTGCTACACAGGAGCCCCCATTTCCCTCAACCTCTATCCGGCTATCTGCCCCATCCGGGTTAAGGCCAGACACCCTCCCATTGCGATGTGGCCAAAGATCGAGGCGGAGCTTGATCGCTTGGTTGCCCAGGGGGTGTTAGAGCCCATCGCTTCCATGCGGTGGGAGACCCCGATAGTCACCCCGGTCAAGCCAAATGACGACGTGTGGATTTGTGCAGACTATAAGTGCACTCTGAACAAATCCCTCCAAGACCACGCTTATCCAGTACCGGTGGTCAGCCACGTGTTAGCTGCACTGGTGGGGGCTTGGGTTTTTGGCAAGCTGGACTTTGCACAGGCCTACCAGAAACTGCCGGTGGATGCTGCCATGGCAGAAGCCCAAATGATAGCAACGCACAAGGGGGCTTTCAAAGTACATAGGCTCCAGTTTGGGGTATCACTCGCACCGGGAATTTTTCAATTGTTCATGGACCCTTTGTTAAAAGGTATTTCAGGAGTGCAGCCGTTTCTAGATGACGTGCTCATCGCGGCCCCAGATGCCTCGACCTTAGCCGACCAGCTGCGGGTGGCGCTCCAGCGTTTCGACACAGCTGGCCTGAAGGTCAAGCAAGAGAAATGCTTGCTTGGGGTTCCCAAGGTGGAGTTCTTGGGGTTTGCCGTGGACACCCAGGGGGTTCACCCCACAGAAGAAAAGATGACGGCTATCTCACAGGCGCCCCCGCCTACGTCCAAGACTGAATTACAGGCTTTCTTAGGCCTATTAAATTTTTATCACTCCTTTCTCCCTCTAAAGGCCACGGTGGCAGAACCTCTGCACCGCCTGCTGGATAAAAATGCTTTGTGGGTCTGGGGTTCGGAGCACGCCGCCGCTTTCCAGGCAGTAAAGGACCTTCTTGTCTCCAACTTGGTCCTCTCCCATTTCAATGAGGCCCTTCCCATGGTCCTGGTCTGCGATGCCTCTCCCTACAGGGTTGGGGCAGTTTTGGGTCACCAGTTACCGGATGGCCGGGAGGTTCCGGTTGCTTACTCTCATACCTTGTCATCTGCCGAGCGTAACTATGCGCAGATTGAGAAGGAGGTGCTGGCTATTGTGGCGGGGGTGAAAAAATTTCACCATTACTTGTACAGTTGGCCGTTCACGATCCTGACGGACTGCAAACCACTCCTCAGCCTCCTGGCCCCAGACCGCCAAACCCCCCAGATGACATCTCCCCGGTGCTCTGGTGGTCTGTTTTCTTGGCAGGATACTCGTATGCACTCGTCCATCGGCCTGGGAAAGCGATGGGACATGCTGACGCTTTGAGCTGTCTTCCGCTGCTGTCTAAGGATCTGGACCCGGCTCCCGCTCATCAAGTCATGCTTCTGGAGGCTCTTCCCGATCAACCGGTGCATGTTCGGGAAGTGGCACGCCGCACTGCTAAAGATCCGATCCTTTGCCGCATCTTGGACTGGGTGAGAAGGGGGTGGCCTACGGCCCCAGGGGGAGCGAACTTCACGCCATTGCATCCCGCAAGGATGAGCTGTCGGCTCACAATGGCTGCGTGATGTGGGGAGGCAGAGTGGTGATTCCAGCCCCTTTATGAGAAAGAGTCCTCACGGCGCTCCACGAGACACATCCCGGGGTGGTCCGAATGAAAGCTTTGGCCAGAAGTTATGTCTGGTGGCCCGGGCTGGATCGGGACATCGAGGACTGGGTCAAGAGGTGTCAGCCCTGCCAAGAATCCTGGCCCGAGCCTTCCCAGGCTCCCACTAGAGCCTGGGAGTCCTCGCACAAGCCCTGGTCTCGGCTCCATCTGGACTTTTCGGGGCCATTCCAGGGTCAAATATTCTTTGTACTCGTGGACGCATACAGCAAATGGCTCGAGGTCATTCCAGTACCGTCCACTTCCTCAAGAGCTGCCATCTGGGCCATGTGGCGCATCTTCACTGCCCAGGGTATTCCCGACACCCTGGTCACCAGCAACGGCATGGCCTTCACCTCTAGAGAATTCCAGGACTTCACTCGTTACTACGGAATTCGCCACATCTGATTGGCCCCGTTCCACCCAGCAACCAACGGCCAAGCCAAACGCATGGTTCGGACGACCAAGGAGGTGCTCCGCTGCTTGGACAGCAAAAACTGGAACTACAAGCTAGCCGCATTCCTCTTTGGCCAGAGAACAATGCCCCACACCTCGACGGGACACCGCCCAGTGGAGCTCCTGTTAGGACGGCGCCTGACGACCTGGCTGGACCGCCTCCATCCCAATCGAGCACCGGAAGAGGAACCGGCCACAGAGTCACCCGAGGAGGCCAGAGGGTTTTTTCTTAAGGACCTGGTCTACGCCCGAAACTATGCGCAAGAACTGCCATGGATTCCACCCCGGTGGTGAGAGTCCAGGGACCCAGGTCCTATGACATCTCCAGCGAAGGCGGCCAGATACTTCACCGCCATATAAATCAGCTGCGGCGACAGGTACTGCCACGCGACCCCAAGGACTGCAAGGACCCAGACATCCCAGAGACCCCCACTCCGCCTCAGCTACCAGACGACCTGGCCCAGCGAAGTGAGGGTTCCATCGAGGCCCCTGCCGACCATATGACCGGGCCCCGAGAAACAGCGCTACCAGCACCCCAACCACCAATACCGCCCATCTCGCAGCCGAGTGGTCCGGTGTCACCTTCTGCCCCGGTTCCCGCAACTCGCCGCTCTACGAGAACCCGTAAAGCCCCTTCCTACTTGCAGGACTATGTGTGTGGGTGTCTTTGGACCAAGGGGGGAGGGGTGTAATGTATCCATATCAGACCGCGTGCGCAGCCATTTCGCCATGCGGTCAGGCGAAGTGACCGAGCTTTGCTCTCAGTAACAATGGGACAAGCGGATCCTAGCCGGCACCTATCGGCAGGCTAGGCTCCTGGCCGGGAGCGTATGGAACTCTCAGCCACTGTGAATAGCCAATCACTTGTGTGTGGGTGTGTTTAGGGAGGAGCGGGGTTTGTGCACATATAAACCAGCCTGCAAGCTGGGTACTCTCGTCTTGTTCTGAGCTGAAATAAAGTATGAGAGCTGAAATCACTAGTAAGTCTCAGTATTTTTCAAGCATAAAGGTGATGTTTGCCCAGACCTGGATGGTCCAGACTAGCCCAATCTCATGAGATCACAGAAGCTAAGCAGGGTCCACCCAGGTTAGTACTAAGATGAGAGACCATCAAGGAAGTCCAGGGTTGCTATGCAGAGGCAGGCAATGGCAAACCACCTCTGAATGTCTCTTGACGACACTTCCAACACTGAGGTGATGTTTAATATACTAAAACTGGACAGTAAAAGGGGAAGCATGCATAAAATCTCCTAAAATCTTTAAAAACGAATGTTGTTCTGGCACTGCAGTATCTCCTTTTCACAGCTGCATGAACGGAGAGAAGGGCCATCATATTGCACACATGAGAATCCTGGTAAATGAAAAAGCATTCTCTAACACAGGGGTGTCAAATATAACGCCCGGGGGCCAGAACCAGCCCATCCAGGGCTTTTATGCGGCCTGTGAGCAACTGATGCAAGGGAGGGAGTGCTGGGGGGGGGTGGGCGGAGCCACTCCATTATGGCTTCAGCAAGGCAGAGCAACCTTGTCTGCAACAGTCAAGCAGTGTGGGGAGTGTCTGTCCGGCACTGCACTGCTGCCTCTCCAGTTCACCTATGTGGGTTTTCCTCTGCACCCCCTCCCAGCCATGGGGCCTTGCAGTGAGGATACATGAACTCCGAGCTTGCCAGCTGCTGTCCTTTTATATGATTTCTATCTCCAATGCCTGGCATTTCATTTATGGAACACAAGGCCCGGCCCGATAAAGTGACATTTATGTCAGCTCCGGTCCTCGTAACAAATGAGTTTGATACCTCTGCTCTAGCATAACAGTTCATGCTTCCTTGTGATAATGTACATGACAGTTTTCATTCCCTATAAAACGCTTTGTCTTGAATTTCTGTCTGAAATTTGGGAGGGTGGATCCCGTGTGTGAGGGGTGCATTTTCTGATCATTTCATCCCAGTGGGCTGGAAAAGGTTAGAGTCAGAGATGCATTTCCTATTATAATAAACTCTTATTGTGCCATGTTTTATGGGCTTTTAGTTTGAACTGGACCACCACCAAATAAAGTATGAACAATTGCAGTGATATGAAATTATTTACCACAGGCTAAGACAAATGGTGAAAAGTTACTAAAGGCCAGGACCACTGAGATCGGAGACTGTTAGGAAAGGATACATATGCTCTTAGTATAATGCAGGCTTATCTGTTAGAAGAGGGGGAAATGGGATCCCCAAGCTATATGCAAGGAACAGGGTGACACTTCACGGAGATAGATGAGCCTGGGAAGAGAAGAAGTTGGGGGGAGTGACAAGGAAGGCAAGAGGACACTGACAGCTTTCTCTCTCACACACATACCCAGCCAAGTTGGACCAGAGAACATCTCTTCCAGCGTCATACTGGGAAAATCCAGAACAAAGTTTGAGTCCAATGGCACCTTTAAGACCAACAAAATTTCATTCTGTGTATAAGCTTTCATGTGCATGAACAATTCTTCAGATACATTGAAACAAGATTTCCTCAACCATTACATACAGGTTTGGGGGAGGGGGGTTAGTTGCCAGTAACTGGATCTTCTCTGGCAGTGGCACTCTGCTAGGGCTGTACTAAAAAAAAAAAGTTATAATTTTGGACGTGGGTGATGTACAAATCTGTCATGGGGAAGACACCTTTATCATTTATTCCAGAGTTTCGGGTAGAACAGTACCTGTTCAGCATTCAAATCCATGGTTTGGGGAAGGGGCTCCAGAATTTCGGCACCATTATTTCCAGATGACAGCTTTGTTTCAAATTTCCGCAATCCTGGTCTTATTGCATTGCTTATTAGATGTATCCTCCTACTGACGGCATTGATTTACACTGTGGAATCCACCTTGAGTCTCAATGAGGAAGGTGGGCTATAAATAATGTAAATAAATAAAATGATAGCTGTTTGTGCAACCCTTTCTAGTTTTGAAAAAGAATAGGGAAAAATCTGTTTATGCTTTCGCATAACACTGGAGCTCATTCTTAGACATTGTTTCCCCAAGCTGACATTCAAGGCACTCAACAATGTAGTTGTTTGCTCCTAGAGTGAAAACAGGAGCTGCCAATAGAACCATCTGCCTCGGTTTTACGTCGAGGGCCAGGATAATACGTCAGAGGCTTACTTTGATACCTTCAGATCATTCCTGCCCTAAAGAATCCATAGCTGGCTGACCTTAGTCAGCCGGAGGTGAAACAAATATTTTAAGGTTGTCAGAAATTAAAAATTCAAACATTAACTGTACAATATTTCCTCAAAATGTGAGCACTTTAGGTTTATTGACATCTGCTGATCGTTTCGATTTTAGCAGGCATGAAATAGAAAATCTCAACAGCTGTCAGCTGTCAAATGCTGAATGCCAAGTCATGGCATCTATCAGTTGTCATAAGATACTAAATCTATCTAGTACATTTTTCATCCCACCCTTCTTCCAAAGAGCCCAGGGCGAGGTACATGATTCTCCCCTCCCCATTTTATCCTCATAACAACCCTATGACATAGATTGGGCTGAGAGAGAGAGAGAGAGAGAGAGAGAGAGAGAGAGAGAGACTGGCATAGGGGGTCAGCCAATGAGTTTCCCACCAGAGTGGGGGTCTGAAGCTGAGATCTCCGAGGAAGACATTCTAATCATGACACCACTGGAACTCTCTAAAGTAATACTGTCAGTCTCCTCAATTGTTTTACAGTTTATAGGCATTTGCGCTGCCTGGGTAGGAAGGTTTTCCTTCTGATTCATCTGGTATTAATAAGCACTTGTCCAGCAATAAAGGGAGAGATGAAATCCAATTTTAGAGCCACTCTTGGGATCTGAGCTGGGGGAGAGCTACAGCATAAGCAGATGCATAATCGTGAAGTTCTGCAAGACATATTAGAGTAGGAAATTAAATGCCGTACAATTGATTTCTTATTATTACCTTCCTACATGCAAAATGTGAATCAGGGATCAAAGCTGTTTTTGTTATATATATCAGCAAGCACGAATGGCACTTAAAAAAAAGCATAGACTCCTTTGTTTGCTTTTGCTACAGCTTGGAAATTTGCATGCAGATACCGCAGATCAACATGAATCTTTCACCACCTTCTCCTCCTTCTCCTCCTGACGCAATCCCATGGAGGCCTCTGTAGTATATGGCTATAAATCTGGAGTTTCCCTTTTTCTACTATATAGTCCAGCTAATCATAGGAACAAGCCAATAGAAAGTGCTGTCATGCATTACACTTTAAGGCAAACAGAATGTGATGGAGTTGAAACAATGCCGTCCATGCACAGATTAACCCATAACAAATAGTTTTTACAAAGAACAGTTTGAACATTTGAATTTTCACATGTGCCTTTATTTTAAAAGGTTGTCCATTACTCCAGGACATAACAGTCTTAAGGAAGAATAAAATGGCTGTCCCTGCTTTCCTCACGTTTCTTTCTTTCCTCTCTGAAGGGCCTTTTACTTCTGTAGCCTTAATTTGTTGTTGAAATGATGCTTGAAGTTCTTCTCCAGCCATGCTCAGCACCCTTGTACAACAAAGTAAACCAGCCCTTTGGCAGGAGAAAGATTGATTACAGTACAACACCTGTGAACGACAGATAATCCAGAGATTATCTGCAAGGTCTACTCCAGAGGGGAATTGGGAAGACAAATGTGGAATGGATGCATTGATGACAGCATGACAAATGTTCATGGAAGTACACAGATGTAAAAAAAAAAAAAAGTTTTACACAGTGAGTAGCTCCCAGCAATCATTTTGTTGACAGAGGTTGATTCTATCCTTTATTGAAACTCTGCATGATCTTTGCTGCAATAAAATATTTAGCCTGGAAAAATGTATGTGCTCTGTATCAGTTCAATGTACAGGAATAGTCAACTATCAAATATTCCAGAGATACAGCACAGAAGTGAAGATGTTAGGACCAGGTCTTCTAAAATTAGGAAAGACAAACAAGGAAGCAGGAACAGCCTACTAAGGCCCTGGTCACACGGAGCATTTGCCCCGCTGAAGGCACAGTACTGCAGCGGATTTTCCGGGCGCGATCTCACTAGAACATCTGGGAGGCGTAGCACTCCCGTGGCCAACCCGCAGCAAGCCACCGAAGCTGCATAGGTAAAAGCTAGCAGGATCAGCCTACCAGCAAATAGTTTGCCATGGGCTGCCTCTGGACTCCTGTGGTGTGATCGCGCTGGTGTTCTCTTTGCTGCGCGCACTGACAGCGGAAGCCCCGGTGTGCTGCCGTCAAGTCTGATCGCCTAATCGTGCATCAAATTGCAACGGCGCAAAGAGCCATGCCCCCCCCCCACGTTTTCTGGCCCGTGTGACTGGGGCCTAAGTTTACTTGTGAACTGATAGGAAATAGGTAGAAGTTAAAAGCTTCAGGTTAAATGTAAAAAAAAAAAATTGCCTTGGAAGCACAGAAGCTTTGCACAGTATCCCCGATTCTCCTTGTTTCCCGGCTAAGGGAAAAATGCTGTTCAAATAAATTACAAAGATCATCTGGCTCCAGTGGTAGGGGGGGGAAGCAAGGCTGTTAGCCCTGGAGCAAAGTAACACACGGAAGTCCAATCACATGTCCCATCGAGGTCCCGTGGTTAGGCCGTTAGGTGCAAATCACATGGCTATCCTGCAGCGAGGCAAATAAGCGGTGCGATCACACCAGCAATTGCTAGGCGCCGCTTCCGTGGCAAACGGGAAGTTTTTCTTCTCACTGAAGTTTGTGCATGCGCATGATTATTTGTGCGCATCCTGTGGAGACTTACAAAAAAAACCCACATCCGGTTTGCAAAGGGACATGGACGGGCGCCGGATGCCATGGGATTCATGTGGAAACACGCTCAGACGCCCGCCCTTGCCCCGCGTTTTCCGGAAACTAGTACCTCGTATGTGGTAGTTTTTTACTCCGAATATTCAGCGAGAAGCCACAGGTTAGCCACGGGTGCACTACGCCTCCCAGATGTTCCGGTGTGATCGCGCCTGGAAAATCTGTGGGACAATCGTGCCTTCAGTGCAGCAAATGCTCTGTGTGAACGGGGCCCATGTTTACTTGTGAACCAACAGGAACTTGGTAGAAGTTAAAAGGTTCATGATCAAGGATAAAATGCTTTTGAATGCACACAAAGAACAACTGTGAACTTTATTAATAAAGCAATAGGTCACTGACCAAACAGTAACATATATGGAGTCTTGCAACCTGCAGATTCACAGCAGATTCCTCCCTAGAGCATTTTAGATGTTGCTGACCTTAAAAATGGCAAGCAAATAGAGTTCTGCTACTGATAACCTTCAAGCCACATCACAAGTTAAACCAAACACTTTCCATGAACCCTGAACCATAAGAAACACTTCTATTTTACATTTGCCCATTTCATTTTGTTCTCTGAAAAGTCTTGTGAAACTTTGCAACCGGTATTTTGTGCTAAATCTCACTGAAGAAAAACACTACAGAATGCCTTTATACCAGGTGCCAAGAATCCATTCAGCCTAAAAATATATTAACCTTGAACACCTGATGATCACAGAAGTGATCTGTCACAAAGACCTTCTCCCATGGATATAAGTCTGTGGGATCTGATAGTGATCACTAGACATACATATATCAGAAATGAGCTCTTCAGTGCCACGGTTGCAAAGCAGAACACTGATGCTGGAAGACGGGGGTCCTGCAAGGAGAAGCTTCTACTTACCACAAGAGAGCCATGAGCTGGCAGGAGAGAGTAGGGTTGCCAGAGCAACAGCAATGTATTCTGGTGCCAGCCCTAGGCTGCAACATCCAATAAAGGGCTGCCCTGTTGCCATGACAAAATGGGGGTGCAATCTGTAGTCTTATCGTGAGGTACAGTTAAGAAGGGAAACGGTGTTGAGGAGTTGCTGTAAGTATGTGCAGCATTCAGGCTAAATTTAGACTGAAAAAATGGCTGGTAAGAATTCTTGGCAGAAGTGGGGGGGGGGGGCCAAGCTGGGGAAAAATAAGGCATGAGGGAAAAGATTTGCTCCACCACTACTTCTCATGTTAGGCCATGGCTGCTACCCATCTTCTGGACTGGATTGGTATACCTTCCTCCCTTACAGGACAAAATAAAAACTAAAAAAATAAGCAAATATGATAAAAGTAAATTGTACACAAAGGCTGCTTAAATCCCCTTGATCAGAGCAGAGAAGGGAGGAGCTGAGCCAGTTTGGTGCAGTGGTTAAGAATGGTAGACTCTAATCTGGAGAACCGGGTTTGATTCCCCATGCCTCCACATGCAGCTGCTGGGTGACCTTAGGTCAGTCAAAGTTCTCTGAAAGCTGTTCTCTCAAGAGCAGTTCTCTCAGAGCTCTCTCAGCCCCACATACCTCACAAGGTGTCTGTGGTGGGGAGAGGGAAGGAAGGAAATTGTAAGTCACTCTGAGACTCTGAGTGAAGGGCAGGGTGTAAATCCAACTCTTCTTCTTCTGGTAGCTAGAGCATAGTTCTCAGCTGGAGGTTGGATCTGAGCCTCCAGGACCCTCAGGCCTCAGATTTGGAGGGTAGGAGTTGTGCTCACCTGGGTCACCACGACTCCAATTGTCCCCTTTGCCCCCCTCTGTGTCAACTTAGGAGCAGTCCCAACCACCTCCTCCCTGGCATGAAGGTTTAAATAGGTCTTCGTAGCCTTCGTATACTCCACCCCCTATTGCTTGGGCCCGTCAGCCTTTAAAGGCTTCCTCCACTTCCCTCCAGCTGCAGCCCTACTCCATTCCCTTCACACCAATCACATCCCTGGCTAGGTCTTCACATTTTGTCTGGGTTGGGACCTTACTGTGCCTTGCCCGTGCATTCCT
>NW_015165256.1:206355-238895 GCF_001447785.1 Gekko japonicus
TTCCAGCCAGAGCCGTGCTGGCCAGATGAACTATGGGAAAGGTACCAGTCTCTGGCTGTTGTTGGACTGTGTCCCTGTTGCTTTAAGGTGGCCCACTGGACCTCCTGGGGCAGCCCACTTCAGGGGCCTTCCCATGGTAAGTAGGGGCATTGACTTGGGTGGGACATTCCGCCCACTCCCAGACAGCCACACTTCTAATGGGATGGTGAGCATCCTAAAAGGGTGAATTCAAATCTAAAAGAAGAGGAACTGTTGTCTTTCCCCCTTTGTGATGTGATGTGATCAAACATTTATACACAATATTTGCTATGCCCAATGAACAATGGAATACATTGCCATGGAGGAGCAGAAGGAAGGATTTATGCTGTGTGATCTGATCGTGCTGTCATTCCCATACTGAAATGTGTTGTCTGCTGTTTTCCGTTGTGAATTGTTTATCAGAAACTGACTCAGTGCAAGTGTAGAGAGTTTGATAGTTTAATTAGCATCTCTTCATTTTTCACCAGAGATGTCTTACAAATAGGGAGAGAAACAATAGATATAGACTTATGGTCTGCAGTACGGAGAAAGACAGAACACACAGAAAGTGTAATAAATGATGAGTAAACCATAAACAGATTTGCCACAATTGATAATGTGCTTCTGCATAAGAGGGTCATTTTAGATTGCTTGATGAGCGGTTTCTAACAGAAGTATCACATAAAGAATCATTTCAGGGGGCTTCTCAATAGAATGCTGCAGTTTGCATTTCCAAATGCTAAGTAAAACCAAGACCTTTGTTAGCAGATCAAACCTGTGGAGGCATCCCCCCCCCTTTATCTGTCTTGTTTAGCTTTGACAAGATAATGAATCCCACCTGTTAGAACCCATGCAATACAATTTTGTGCCTGGGAATCTGGTTGCATTGACATCCAATCCAGCTCTCATAACTGAGCTACCGGAGGGAGATAAAATGACAGAAATAACCGATTTGCCCTCCGTTTTTGCCTTTCTGAAGTGCTAGTGCATGGAAGTTTCTGTGCTTCACAAAATGACCATCAAACAATTTAATACTGTCTTCACATGCTCCTGCAGAGTGCAGGGGGTTGGACTAGATGACCTGCAAGGTACCTTCCAACTCTAACGTTCTATGATTCTATGATTCTATGAAGTGACTATTGTACTTCTGTTGGCTCCAGTAATACCAACAAGCATATTCAAGGCACCATACTTCAATTTAGATTTGAACTCCATGCCTGTTTTCAAGGGACCCAGGAAAGAGATACAAGCTAGTACAATCTGCTTACTCCCAGGGGTATTTCTTTTGGGAGATTGCTGAAACTTGTTACATATGTTTACTAGGAAAAAAAACTCCATTTGAAGTTTGAAAACCTGTTTAACTCCAGAACCATGCATTGCCAGCATTGCTCATCTGTGCAAAGCCTTCTAAAGGTGCCACCCTGCAAATGGGTATGATTGGCAGCTGCCCATTCACATGCATTCTCAGTGGTGGCTCCCACCCTCGTGAAATGGCTTGCCTGAGAAGGTCTCGAAATCTCCCATCCTTCTTGCATTTTTCACAATGCGCAAAACAATAATGTTCAAGAGGTCGTTTTAAAAAGAGATTAGGACTGTAGTAGAATGAAACAGCCAAAGAGGGAATGATGTAATGGAATAAGTCTACCTATTACTGTAGGTATCACCTGCTTTTACTGCATTGTCTTGTAATCTACTTTCTGTATTGTTTATTGTTCTCTAATTTTTTAATCCTAGTCATATTGCTCTTTTAATTGGTTGTCTTATGTTGTCTGATTACACTGTTTATATGCTCTAATTCCTTTTGAGTCTCACTGGGAAAGGCGGGCTATAAATAAAGTAAATAAATGAAAATAAAAACTCAAAGGGACTATGAAAGAAGTAAAACATGCTTCTGCTCTAAAATGGGGAGGTCTCTGATTTTTGCTGATTCAGTGCCCGAGTTGTTTCCCAATAACCTCATCTGATACCATTCTGGAAATTCCCGATACCCAGGCATGGCTTTTCAGGGGTGCAATGGGGTGCAGTACAAAGGAAGGGGCAGAAAAGATGTATGCATGAGGGAAACTCCAGTCTTCATCCAGTGCTTACAGTTCACTGCAATGTGAGACTTTGCGGTAAGCTATCAGAATTAATTGAATGTTGAGATACTGGAATGAAAGTTCAGATAAAGGGCCAGCTGCAGGTTTTTATGGGCCCTTGGGCACATTGTCCATCACAGTTCCATTGTATTCCACCAATCACAATCATTTTCCTCCCCCGATTATGGCTCCCTTGTCTTTCCTTGTCTGTACTAGAGTCCAACTTTGTAGCTCTCGTCTGAGTTCCATTGGTGCTGGGAGTCTATATAATAACTGTTCTACACCCTACAGTGCCCTTCCCACCAGGAAATGGGAGATGACCCCAGAAGCCTCTGTGATGTTATAGGTTTCTCCTGGCCACTGCGGAGGGTGGTTCTGGAAGGGGCAGCAGTGTGCTTTCTGCTTCTTCTGCTTCAGCTTTCCACTTCTTTCCATGAAAGATAGAACCAGTGTCTCCACTTGGAATCAACCAGACAATGAACTTTCGTGGATGCCCAGACGTGCTGACTTCTAATGCTAGTGTCTGTTCAAGTATCATCTTAGCCCCTGAACCCACAATATATTATATGTAAGAGGGACACTATGTGCAAGGCCTCTCCAGCATTCACTTTTATGCATTTACTTGGCTGTTACTTCAGCTGAGGCTGAGTAGAAACACTAAGCCTTTTTGTGAGCACAAACTGGGCAAAGGCCATGTTCTTCCATGTCTGCCATGATTCTCTATCTACAGAATCTGCGTTTGTGCTGACAATTTTTTTTTTCAGTCTAGAAAAGTATATCAGGTCTAAACCAGTGTTGAGAAAGAGACTGATATTTTCTGTTTATGAATCTATATCTGCTGACACACACACTACATGAACTGTGCACACACATGTATACCCATAGGCATGGAGAAAGCTGCTTGCATTACCTATTGTGAGAGATTTCACATAGAGTGCATTTTATGTTAAAGAGGTCTGCACACACATTCAGCTCAGAGCCTTATGGGAAAGAGAAGCACATTTCACCATTGTTAGCAGAAAACAACAACCAAGGAGAGAAATTCCCCCACTGCTGAAGGACCTGATGTCACACAGTATATGGATCTGATCTGCATCTGAATTGCCATTTCCTGTTGGATGGTTCCTTGTTTGCCTGGGAAAGCCAAGATCTATCTGCACATCAAGGGAGATACAGGATGCCAGGACTTCACACCTGACCAGATGGCTTTCCATGAGTTAGAGTTTAGAGTTTCAAATATTGTCCACACCCCTAGGGTACCTGCCCCTTACTACATGCACCAATGCTTGAGGTTATGGGATGGACTTGCAAGTAGGTGGGTTTACAGAATGGCAAGGTTGCCACCCACCTGAAGATTCAACTATAAAAAGCAGGGACCATGTGATGGGTCTTTGCTAGCCACAATCCCCTACAACATCCTCTGTCTGCTTTCTACCCCTAAAGTCCAGCTTTCTATCAAACAACCCTATTGTCTATTTCTGATCTCTTGATGTGCGCAGCCAAAGAGGTCCATACTTTGCTGCCTGGTTCTAGCAGGTGTGAATTAGAAACATCCCTAGGTCTTATTTTGTCACCCCTCGATTCTTCATCGCATCAGACAAGGCTTCAGGAAAGATAAGTATGAATGTATACCAACCTACCTCCTAAGTAAAAGAGAACCTATTTTTCTATTTCTGTATTCTAAAGGAACTTGATTGCTAGTGTGAGTGACTCTGTTTTGTGTGTATGTGATTTTGATATTATTCAGTAAAAGACAAATTGTTTTGGAAATCATCAGTCTCATCTCTCTCACTGGGACCTACCTGGGGTGGATTCGGACCTCAGTAAACTTTGGCAAGAACTTTGTTGTTCAATTCAAAACCTTTATTGGCATGGATCAGAGTCATAAACAGTCACCCTTCAGTTCATGGATTTAACACATAGCTTCCTCATTATAAGGCAGTTACAGAAATTAGCCACCGCTTCAATAACCACTGTATTTTGTGAAGCCAATAAATGGTACAACATTCTGTCATCTGATTGTTTGACATCTTTCTTAAGTATGGCTTCTAGATAGACTGCCCGAATGTCATCATACAAACTACAGTGGAGGAATACGTGTTCGATTGTTTCAATCTCCTCTGAATCACAATCACAAAACCTAACAGAGTAGGGGATTTTCTTAAATCTTCCTGCTAAAACCGCAGAGGGGAGCACGTTAAAGCGGGCCAGCATAAATGCTCTACGCAGCTGTGGAGAAGTCAAATCCAATAAGTATTGTGCAGGGGTGTTGATCGGAAAACGTGCCCATCTTAAAGGGGAGCATCTACCAGAAGCCAAGGCTCTAAGCTCTTGCATCTCAATATCAATTAATCTCTGTTTGAGCAGGGCAAAGATGTGTGCTTCAGATAAGGACATCATATCATTCACGCATAACCCTATTGAGACGATTTTCCTTTCTATAGCAGCAAACCACTCAGAGCAATGAGACTCTTCCAACAGATATGTAATAAGGCTATTGGGACAGTTCCTAAAGTGCAAACGTAGCCAAAATCTGAAGGTAATTATCCAAGCCCTTGTTTCCAAGCGTATCATATTGACTTCCAAACAAATAGCGGCGTAGGAAACACACAGGGGCAACCCTAATATTTTCCTCACAAAATTGGATTGGAGTTGTTCTACCATTTTGTTAAAAGCTGTGATCCAAATGGGCACCCCATAAAGAAGCTTCGCTCCAATTTTGTGCTGAAACACTTTTAGGGCCGCAGGAACATACTGGTTACCCTTGGTAAAAAAGAAACGGGTTATTGCTAGCACACAGCTGTTCGCAGATTTAATTACTTCTGATCTGTGGGCTACCCACCTTGCACTATGATGAAAGTTAATTCCCAAATATTTAAAACACTTCACCTGTTCAATGGTGTTACCCTTAACACGCCAGTTGATGGGTTTCCAGGAATCTCCGAACACCATTATTTTAGTTTTGTCAAAATTCACAGATAATCCGTTCAGCTCACAATATTCTATAAAATGTGCCAACAGTCTCTTTATCCCTACTTCAGACCTAGAAAGAACTACAGCATCGTCTGCAAACAATAGCAGGGGCACCGGTCGCGAGCTCATAATTGGGCTGTGACCATCAATCCTCTCTAACCCCGTGGCCAAATCATTTAAGAAAAGATTAAAAAGGAGGGGAGCCAATACACAGCCCTGCTTAACCCCTATTTTGATGGAAATTTTCGGGGTTAAATCACCATCCCTAGAGCCTCTTACTTGGCAAGTGGTATCTGTATATAATTTCTTAATCAACAGGAGCAATCTCATTTCAATTCCCAACAGCCTTAACTTCTTCCATAGAAGCTCCCTTGAGACAGTATCAAAAGCACTCTTCAGATCCAGGAAGGCAGCATACAACTTGGACCCTTTCCCTTTTTTGTATTTATTCACTAAGTGACTTAGCACAATACAGTGATCCAGAGTTGACTTCCCCTGACAAAATCCTGCTTGTTCTATACCTAGGATTTTTTGTTCAGCCATCCAGGCCTTAAGTTTAGACGCCAAGTGGCTTGCATAGAGTTTCCCTAGTATGGAAATCAGGCTAATGGGCCTATAATTACTAGGTGATCTACAGTCACCTTTTTTAAAAATTGGAACGATAATAGCATTGGTCCATGCTTCAGGTATTATTCCTGTCCTGTCTATAGCAGTAAATAGAACTGCTAAGAAGGACGCCCACCATTCCGGAATCACTTTAATGGCCTCCGGGGGAATTGCATCTGGTCCCGGCGCCTTCCCAGCCTTAATTTGAGCAATTAGCGTGGCAATCTCCACATCCTGCACCGGCGGCCACTCGGGACAATCCCCTAGACTGATTTCGAGATCCTCAATTTCACTCCTTCCATCTACCGAAAAGATCTTCAGGAAATGTTCGTACCAGGCCTTGGCGGTAATTGGGGAATTCGTAGTTCTGTTCCTGCCTAGAGCCTCGGAAATCACCGCCCAAAATTTCCTAGCATCATTGCTAATTGTGGCTTGGAGAAGAGGCTCCCAGTTTTTCTGGAGGGCGGCTTTTTTTTTCTCTCTGAACAATTTACTTAAGGATGCTTTGGCTTCAAAATATACTGTTGGGAAATACTCACAACAAGAACTCCTATAAATCTGATACAAAGATCGTACATGGGCCTTCGCTTCAAGGCACTCCCTATCAAACCAAGTGGCTTTCTGCTGCCTCTTTCCATTTTTTGCCTGGTCCTGGCCTAATATCATCACATCTACAAGCTGTTTGATGACTCCTTCATAAGCCTGAATCAGGTCTGGAGTCCCATTCATAGCCTTAGACTGAGCTATAAGCTCATTCAGTCTCTGTAGGGTCAAAACACCACTGATTTTTTGGGCCACTCTATCCGACCATCTACACCTGGGTAAACTTTTGCACCCTTCCCCTGCCCTCAAACCCTGGAGGTCCTGTTCCCTAGAGGTGGAAATAAAGTTGAGAACCAAAGCCAAAGGGAAATGATCACTCTCGGGACGTCCTAAAATTGAAAAACTGCTCACCTCGTCCTGGAGTGTCGGAGATAACAGCATGTAATCTATCACACTGCAACCTCGTGCAGAGGCATAGGTATACTCGCCAGGTGAATCAAAAGGAGGTAGACCATTTAAAATGATTAAATTAAACCTCAGAGCAAGATGGGCCAGCTGAATTCCCGCATCATTAATGTGTTGATCTTTAGAGAGTCTTGAATTAAAAAAACAATCAGGCGATAGAAACTCTGGATCAATGCCTATTTTGTCCGCTAATACCAGACCATTCTGCCCTATTCTTGCATTAAAGTCACCAACCAGGACTACTTCCTTGGATGGTTCCTTCTTTTCTAGAGCTTCTAATAATTCATGGAGACTTTCCCATTGCTGTACCAGCGCCGCTTTACCCGCAACAGGTGGCATATATACATTAATTAAAACTAATGTTCTCCCTGGACATTTAACAAGAAAGGCCTGGGCTAACTGTTTACAATCCAGAAGGGGAGAAACCTCAATATTAGCTTTGCTTGACCATGCCATCGCAAGCCCTGCCTGATATCTTCCTTATACAGGTTTCTCAAGAGACATGTGAGGTGGTCTGGTACTCCCATCTCTTTAAGGACCTGCCATAGTTTGTTGTGATCCACACAGTCAAAGGCTTTAGCATAGTCAATGAAGCAGAAGTAGATATTTTTCTGGTACTCTCTTGCTTTCTCCATAATCCAGCGAATGTTGGCAATATGATCTCTCGTTCCTCTACCTCTTCGAAACCCAGCTTGTACTTCTGGTAGTTCTCTATCCACGTACTGTTGAAGCCTAGCTTGTAGGATCTTGAGCATGACCTTGCTAGCGTGTGATATGAGTGCAATTGTGCGATAGTTTGAACATTCCTTGGCATTGCCCTTCTTTGGGATTGGAATGTATACTGATCTTTTCCAATCCTGTGGCCACTGTTGCGTTTTCCAAATTTGCTGGCAAATGGAGTGCAGAACTTTAACAGCATCCTCTTCTAAGACTTTGAATAGCTCAGCTGGGATACCATCACCTCCACTAGCTTTGTTGTTAGTAATGCTTTCTAAGGCCCATTTAACTTCACATTCCAGGATGTCTGGCTCGAGGTCAGTGATTATACCGTCGTGGTTGTCAAGGACATCGAGGTCTTTCTTGTATAGTTCTTCTGTGTATTCTTGCCATCTTTTCCTAATCTCTTCTGCTTCTGTTAGGTCCCTACCGTTTTTGTCCTTTATCATGGCCAGCTTTGCATGGAACGCTCCCTTGATTTCTCCAATTTTCTTGAAGAGATCTCTAGTCCTTCCCATTCTATTGTTTTCTTCTATTACTTTGCACTGTTCATTCAGGAAGGCCTCCTTATCTCTCCTTGCTGTTCTCTGGAAATCTGCGTTCAGTTGGGTAAATCTTTCCTTTTCGCCTTTGCCTTTCGCTTTCCTTCTTTCCTCTGCTATTTGTAAAGCCTCATCAGAAAGCCATTTTGCTTTCTTGCATTTCTTTTTCTTTGGTATGGTGGTGATTGCTGCCTCCTGTACAATGTCACGAACCTCCGTCCATAGTTCTTCAGGCACTCTATCTATCAAATCCAGACCCTTGAATCTATTCTTCACCTCTACTGTATATTCATCAGGGATGCGATCTAGGTCAAACCTGAATGGCCTCGTGGTTTTCCCAATTTTCTTCAGTTTAAGTCTGAATTTTGCAATGAGTAGCTCATGATCTGAACCACAGTCAGCTCCAGGTCTTGTTTTTACTGACTGGATAGAGCTTCTCCATCTTTGACTGCAAATTATATAGTCAATCTGATTTCGGTGTTGCCCATCTGGTGATGTCCATGTGTAGAGTCGCCTCTTAGGTTGTTGGAAAAGGGTGTTCGCTATGACCAGTGTGTTCTCTTGACAAAACTCTGTTAACCTTTGCCCTGCTTCATTTTGCTTTCCAAGGCCAAACTTGTCTGTTATTCCGGTTACCTTTTGACTTCCTACTTTAGCATTCCAGTCCCCTATGATGATGAGGACATCATTTTTTGGTGTTAGTTCTAGGAGGTGTTGTAGGTCTTCATAGAACCGGTCCACTTCAGCCTCTTCTGCATCAGTGGTTGGGGCATAGACTTGGATTACTGTGATGTTGAATGGTGTGCCTTGGAATCGGACAGAAATCATTCTGTCATTTTTGAGATTGTATCCCAATACTGACTTTTGTACTCTCTTGTTGACTATAAAGGCCACACCATTTTTTCTACGAGATTCCTGGCCACAGTAGTAGATATAATGGTCTTCTGAGTTAAATTCGCCCATTCCTGTCCACTTTAGTTCACTGATTCCTAAGATATCGATGTTCAGTCTTGCCATCTCATTTTTGACCACGTCAAGCTTGCCTTGATTCATAGATCTTACATTCCAGGTTCCTATGCAGTATTGTTCTTTGCAGCATCGGACTTTCCTTTCACCATCAGACACATCCACAACTGAGCGTCCTTTCGGCTTTGACCCAGCCGCTTCACTCTTTCTGGGGTTACTTGTACTTGCCCTCTGCTCTTCCTCAGTAGCATATTGGACACCTTCCGACCTGAGGGGCTCATCTTCCGGCATCATATCTTTTAGCCTTTTGATACTGTCCATGGGGTTTTCTTGGCAAACATACTGGAGTGCGTTGCCATTACCTTCTCCAGGGGATCACGCTTGGTCTGAGTTCTCTGCTGTGGCCTGTTCGTCTTGGGTGGCCCTTCACGGCATAGCCCACAGCTTCACTGAACTACACAAGCCCCCTCGCCACGACAAGGCAGTGATCCATGATCCATGTTGTAAATAAAGCAGTTGGCCTAACACCAGCATATACTAGAAAAGGTACCTCATAGGTAGTGAAATTCACACCATTGCGGTGTTCATGTAGTTAGTTGAATATTATCACTGTTGCAGCTGCTACAATATTTTGGCTGTGTTGTGTTTGGAGAAGCTTACAGAAGAATATTTTGTGTCATCTTTATATTCTGTGGTAAATAATTGAGAGACTCAGAGAGAATTTACTAGCTCTTGCAACAAGCTACTAATAATTAGAGGCATACAAGGGCGTTTCTGGTAACCAAAATTGGGAAGCAAGTTAGCAACTGTGCTATATTAATGCTGCAGAAGTCAGTCCTCAACCAAAGAGTTATCTGAGAGTTTTCCATTGTGGAGAGGTACCCATTTTGGTTCTGGGCTTTTAAAACACTTCATGTAGTCCCCCCCCACTCCCACAAAAATGAATCTATTTTAGCTTAGCACAACAAAACAGGGAAACAAAACCCATAGAAGAATTCAGTGTACTTGCTTGGACAGCATGAGACCAGCTGGTCCCTTGAGGGACATTCTGAGCCCTGAGGAAAACTCATATTCATGGGCCTCTGCCAAGATTATTAGTTTCCTGAAGCTTAAGACAGTCCCTCATCAGCCATTCAACTCTCTGATGGGAAGGGGAAAAAAGGTATTGCAGTCCATGTTCAATTTTGACTCCCTTCAGCTCTCTGGAAATTTGGCTCTAAGCCAAGAATTGTTTCCTTTCTTTTCATTCTTCTGATCTATGAGCGAGAGAGAGCAGGTGGATTTCAAGGTATTTGGCTGAGTGGAAGCTGGGTCCGAACTTCTAAATATTTCTTCTAACTTTCCTTCCTTTTCAAGAACTGTGAAGAATAGAATTTTGATGACACAAAGTATATTTCATGCTGTTTATTTATTAAATACATTCATTCTTAACTTTTTATGTTCAAAAAGCTCTCAAAGTGACTTACAAAACAAGAAGAAAGGATTAACACCAGTTAACAGTACTACTCCTAACATCCTCCAGATGGAATGGCTGGGAATTAAACAGTCAAGGAAGCTGCCTTCAGGTTTCTCTGGAAGAGAATAGCCATTATTCACCTTTCCTCCAAAGATCTCAGGGCAGCATGCATGGTGCATGGTGCTCTATTTTATCCTTGCAACAACATTGTGAGGTAACTTAGGCTGAGAAACCAAGACTGGCCCAAAGTTACCCTGTGGACTTCTTAGCTGAAATCCAGGTCTTCTCAAGCTTCATCCAGTGGAATCTGTGCAGCCACATGTAGTCTCCTCAGGAGCCTTAGATGGAATGGCTGACTGTTACATAGTGGGGGGGGGGCACATCCTCAGGGTTTAGATATGAGAAACATGAGGATGCTTAGCATATGGTTCTGAATAGAGGCCAAGTGCTCAGTATTTTGAACCTGGATGTTGAAAAGCTGTAGCCTTACTGGTATTCACTTGTACTTGAACTGCCTAGAAAACATAGTGATGTACATTGGTATTTCCAAAGACAGGGAAAATTCTTGGTTGTTGGCTCAATATTGATTTTTTTAAAAAATGTGTATCCCTGCTCTCAACCAATGAAGCCTTTCAATGTGGCTCATAATATGAATAAAAGGGCAAGAACAATTAAAATACTATTGTAAAGAGCAAGACAATAAATCAACAAAACTGTAATGCCAAGTGGCAGCATCATGTTATAAAGCACCTCCCCCACCCATGTTATTGAAGATTTAACGGAAGAGATCAATTGCATTACTGGATCTTTCTAGAGAAACATTTCAAAGCCTCCAAAATTTCAGATCTCTAAGCATTTGCCTTTGCTGTGATTAAAAAGAAGGATTCTTCTTAATAATTGTTGTTCATGGTTAACTAAATACAATGCTGAATATGTCAAAGTAATTGAGAATGGTGCAGAGGATGGTATTTTCAGTGCATAAACTGAAAAGGAGTAACATTTATTTTCAGTACTGAAAAGGTGAATTGGTACTTGGGAGTTTTATGGTAAAATACGAGCAGCCTCTCATTCCAGAGAATGAAAACCGGCACACACATTGAAATGGCAGCAAAAATAAATAGATAACAAATCCCTGAAACATATGGCTCATGTTCTATCTTTCCACATAAGGCAGCCCAATAAAAGCTGAAGAAGGAAAAGGCAAATAAAATTGATAATCCGCCCAAGGAGAGTGATTCAAATAAAGCTGGCACGTTGCGAGTGGATGTCTGATTTATAGTTTTCTTCTCTTTGGCATTTTATGACTGAGTTATTCTTGTGCATGCAATTCATTACATTGCTGTTATTTCCCAAGACCAAAAATCCTGATTTTATCAGCCAGCCATAGAGACAATGAAAAGCTTCCTCAGTCTACAGTTTTGAGGGGGAAATCGAAGTCACCGCAACAGCACAGACAATTACCATGGCTGGTATTTTGGACAGTGTTTCTATGAGCTTGGTGACTCTGAAGCAAAGAGCAATCCTGTACATGCCTAGGCACTTTTTAAAGGTTTAAAAGATTGTTCTTCAGTGAGTGGTCTGAAAAGTGGTGTAATGTATCAATCTCTGACCGCGTGCGCGGCTAGGTCGCCACGCAGTCAGGTGAAGCGGCCGAGCTTCGTTCTCAGGAACAATGGGCCAAGCGGATCCTAGCCCACACCAATAGGAGGGTTAGGCTCCCGGCTGAGAGCCCATGAAACTCTCGGCCACTATAATGACCAATCATTTGTGTGTGGGTGTGTTTTGGGTGTGGGATTGTTGCACATATAAACTGGCCTGCAAGCTGGGTCTAGTTGTCTTGTTCCGAACTAAATAAAAGTATGAGAGCTGAAATCGCTAGTAAGTCTCAGTATTTATCACTGGCGATGAAGGTGGGATCCTAACTCCCATGAACAATGACCCGGACGAAGATTCAAGCATCGCATCGAGCCCCAGCACCGAGACTGCTGCACGCCGCTCCGCATCGTGGCCAGGTTCACCGGTAGCTGCTCCTCGCACCGCTCCTCACTCTGTACCTTGCCCTGCTGACCCCAAGAGCAGCAGCGCTTCCCGTCTCACTCCGGCCACCACTGCCACCGTTCCCAAGCTACCACCACCACATGGAAGCAGCACGATGGCTACCTCCCAGGAAAGCATCACTGCCTTTGATATCTCCTGCCCCGTGCAGTGGGAGACCTGGCTTGAGATCCTGGAGAGTTACTTCGACTGCCATGACATCGTAGATCCGGGTAAGAAGAAGGCCCACCTCCTCTGGTCCTGTGGCATACACACACTGTCATGGTGGGTTCTATCAGTAGCCTGATAATGCGGGTGGGGTGGGGATGGTTGGCTGGACCTGTTTTCAAAAAGGAGAGAGACAGTAAGAATAAAGATTTACAAGATGCAAATAAAGAATTGAGTTAGGCTTTCACCATGCATACCCGTCAGGTTTTCTTTGTCATTCTGCATTGATTTTCCTCCATTCAGCGCTTATTTCACTTTCTGGTTGCTGTTTCCTCAGGTTTTCTGGGAGTGCTTTCGTGCTGATTTTTCCCTTGTTTCACTTCCAAGCTGAAGGTAATTCAGAAGCATACAGATTCCCTTGGATGACCCCTCCGCCCTTATGCTGTCCCTCAAAAGTCACTCCCCACCCACATCGAAGTCATTCCGCCCACTCTGTACCTTCCACCATCCACCCCCCCCTTGATTGGTGTACAAGCTCCATTTTCCCCTCATTTAATTTTTTTTTTACAAGTGGCATGAGTCTAGCAATAGGAGACTACTGATAGTCTCAAATTGATGAATTAAAAATTTAAATGATGGGGGAAATTTAAAAGGAGCTGTGCAAGGTTTAGTTCCTTGCTGGTATTGACTTGAAAGGGGAATCGGAGAGAAGGCAAACGGCAGTGTACCCAGTGCAAAGGGGGGGGGGAGGACTTCAGTACTGCATGCAAACAAAATAAGGGGGGGTCATCAGCAGAAAGCAGGAAATGAAATTGATATGAGATGTAAAGAGAGAGAGAGACACTGGGACAGGAAGCCTAAAGCTTTGAAAACATTTTTCCCTTTCATGCTTTATTGAACAAAGTTTTTGGGGAGAACCATTTTGGAAGTCTCTGGAAGCCTATCATTAAAATGGTGGCTGAGCCACATGGACCTTCTGTGAACTGCCAAACTTAAGGATTGCTTGGGATCATTCCATTTGGAGGAAGAGTGCAATCCGCACAGGGCAGGCTGCAAAGATCACTACCAGTGTGCAGGATCAAATTAGAGAATCACAAAGAGAAAACCATGCAAATTTGCAAGGAAGGGCAGGAAATTAGTTTTACTATGCAGCTGCACTAGGGGATCAGTGAAAATACCCCCCCCCTTTTAATTTAGTGGCACAAGACTAAAAAAGCTCTCTAGAGCTTCTGCCAGAAGACTCGTCCCCCATACAAATTGCAGCCCTGCGCAAAGCGTGGTTGAGTTGCAGTCAACTTTGCACAGGCGTGCACACAAACATACAGACACACATGTTGCCAATGATCAAAGCTTGCAATGCCAGTGGCAGTCCATTCTACCATGCATTCTGTCTACTCAACACATTTCCCCATATTATCAGATTGTGTGACTCTTTTCCATTTTTCACAGCGGCTGATAACACAGCAGAGACTCCCCTAGTGCTACACAAGTTGGGAAATGGGGCTTCACAGCTGCTTGTCACTTTCAAAAAAAGTCTTGTCGATTTCAACATCGGTTCTCCCCCCCCCTTGCCTGCATTCTTTCTGTTCCTTTTCATTCAACGAACTAACACTAAAATGCGTGCACAAAATCCTGACCATGAGGATTTAAATGGAAGGCACGTGCCCCCCCCACATCACAACTGATATTCCACCCCGATTTAGAAAAGTGGTTTTTTAAAAATTGTTGTGGTAGAATAAATATACTGGAGGAATGAGAATGATGCATAAGGCAGGCACAGAATCTGAAGTCAAGATTAAAGGCTTACTGGTCTGAAAATCTGCAGGAAGACATGCATGCGTAATGGGCCTTACTTTACCTTGAGCGTTGTTTAGAAGATATTTTGTCAGTGTGACTTTTTCTTCCCTGACATGACACGGCTCAATAGCCAATGGCCCTCTTCAATGCCCTATTACAAATATCATTGTGAAAGGTCACTCCCCAAAGAAGAGAATATCTAGTAGACATGGTGAAAAATTAAAGACTGGTTTCATGCTGCCGTAGGGAAGTAGCAATGGGTTGGATCCTATGGTTCCCTTCTGCATTGGACTCAACCTACATGTCCTGTGCCTGGAGTAGTTGAAGACTGCTAGTTTGGAGAGTCCTTTGCATGCAGTCAGCAGCTTCTCTGGCTCTTTCTTTCTTTCCGACCTTTCTCATTGAGACTCAACCAGATTACAAAATATAAAAACAATGCAATCAGACAGCATAAGGCATCCAATAAACAATGTAATGAGACTAGGATTAGAAAATTAGAAAACAATTGAAACAAAGAACCAGACTAAGACATGCTATGCCATAACTACTGCAGCAAATAGACTGCAAAGGTAGAAAACAATGTAGAACAAGCCAGATGATAATATAATAAAAAATGGAACAGGCTGTTATCTTATTTCCTTCTAAAAGTGCCCTCCTGATCCATTCCATCATATACCAAAGCCCTATTCCCTTTATAAAAATGCCCTCATGAGCATTTATTAGGTGATACATCCATGCCTTGAAAAGGCACTACTGCCCATTTCTGCACACAATTGAAGCCTCTGTTAAAGGGACAGGATATTTGTCTCCAGCTCTATTGGCAACCTGAATTATAGCACTGACTTTGTGGAACAGTTTACTGGAAGTGATTCATAGAACACTATCCAGTCCCAGATTTGAGCAGCTGGGTGAGACAGTTCTCTTTCAGAAGGCCTTTTTGAATAAGGATTATGGCTTAATCCTTTGTGTGCTGGCGAATTCTCATGACACACCTGGAAGTCAGCATAGTCTTTTGTGCTTTGAAATGGCTGTGATAGTAGGCTCCCAGTCCGATTCATTTCAATGGAACTCAGAGCCAAGGAAGTGGGGTTTTTTAGGATTACATGGATCTTTGCAAAATTTCATTTTAGAGGTTAACAAAACTCACTTAAACAAGTTTTGTTAACAGAAGAATGTGTCACTAATCTTTCTCTGCAGATACTTAGAGCAACCCTGCAAACTGCGTGCTTTTTAATGTTGTTGAATATCCAAAATAGTCACTTTCCATTTCTTGTGGTCACGATTCAGTGTACTACTTCTCTCAAAATCAGGAAGTCTTTCTTGCTCTCTCCATAATTAATTGCTTTGTTGAATAGGCTGTTCATAATCTACATGTGATTAAAGGGGAAAGCCAGCGCTACTTATAACAGCACTTGAGGGCATCTCCAATTCAGGTTATGATATATCAGTCAGAGTAACATATATCAGTGTTGCAGGTGGCATCTGACTCCAAAGCTGGCCCAAGACATCTTCAGGGAAATCCTAAACAGAGCTATATCCTTCTATATACAATGAAGTCATGGGATTAGAAGGGTATAATTCTGTTTAGGATTGTGGTGGAGGATGTTGTTATAACAAGGTGCTCAGGCAGCATTAGGGATGGGCACAAACTGGCTCACAAACTAAAGTATTATGAATTTTGGCCAGTTCATTTGTGAAGTCAAGATTGTGACAGGTCACCCCACATGAACTTTCAAGCTGTTCATGGGGGGGGGGGGTTGTGTCAGTTTGTGAGCACAGACATTTCAAGACAGAATGTCTCTGCTTGATCAAAATGTTTACAGAACTTCAAAGCAACAACTTGGAGGTCCTGTAGAGGAACATCCCGGGGAGGTCTCCTGTGACTTTGATGTCTCTAGCTTGCACAGGATCCATTCTATACAATCCAGAACCTCAGTCATTTTGAAGGTGCAGGTTCAGGAGGTTCAGGAGTACATAGAATGGATTTTGTGCAAGCTAGGGACACAAAACTCACAGGGGACCTCCCATGGATGCTCCTATACATGCCCTCTGAGTTTGAAGTCTCTAGCTGCACAGGATCCATTCTATACACTCCAGAACCTATGCCTGTCAAAATGACCGTCCTATATATATTTATTATGCAAGAAGTTCCACTGAGTACAAAGGGGTGGCCACTCAGGTGCACAGGACCACAGCCTGAAGCAGTGTACAGCACCGAGCAAATGTACCACAAGGACCAGATGGTGCAGCCCCCCTAAAGTGTGCCTGCATGCCCCGCTACCACCAAGCAAGCTCGCCATGTCAGCAGGTGGCCCCAAGCATCATCATCGTTGTTGTTGTTGTTGTTGTTGTCATTGTCGTCGTCATCATCTCTTTGATTTATTAATCACTGGGCTCTGGGCAATGTACAAAAAAGGCAAAATGCCATAAAACACAATACAATTTTTAAAATATCCATATACAATTAATAAGAAGTAAAACCAGAATAAAAGATCCCAGATGGTGATGTGCAATTTTCTGTTCCCATTCTGGACTGTCTGGCTATTTGGTGGGAGGGGAAAAGTAAGCAAAATATATATACAGAGGAGAGGGAAAGGGAAACGGTGCCAGCCAGTGTAACCAACCATTGCTGTCCTCAACCAAAAGCCTGGCGGAATTGCACAAGGTTCCACAAGGCTCTGGTGTCTTTCCCAGCGACATAGTGGAGAAGACGGTCCCACAGGTACATTGGTCCCAGACCGCTCAAGGCCTTAAAGGTCAATACCAAAACCTTGAACCTGATCAGGTACTCTACTGGAAGCCAGTGCAGCTGGCACAGCACTGGTTGAATATGTGCCACCCATGACGTTCCCATCAGGACTTGTGCTGCCGCATTCTGAAGCAGCTGAAGTTTCTGGATCAGTCTCTAGGGTAGGCCAGCATAGAGTGAGTTACTGTAGTCTAGCCTGGAGATGACTGTCGCATGGATTACTGTGGCTAGGTCAGGACATGACAGGAAAGGAGCCAGTAGTTGGACTTGATGAAGGTGTAAAAATGCCAGCCTGGTAATATGCGTGACTTGGGCCTCCATCGATAGAGAGGTATCCAAAGTCACGCCCAAACTCCTTGACAGATGGCGCCGGTGTCAGTGGTGCCCCATCAAGGCTTGGTAACCTGAACTCCAATCCTGAAGTCCCCCCACCACAGAACCTCTGTCTTTGATGGATTCAGTCTCAGCCTGCTCTTTTTTAGCCACCCCACCACAGCCCCCAGTCCCTCAGCCCGATTTTGCAGGACAATGGCTGTCCATCTGTCCAATAACAGATACAGCTGGGTGTCATTGGCATATTGTTGGCACCTAAGCCCGAAACTCCTTGCCAGCTGGCAGGGAGACGTTAAATGACATTGGGGAGAGGAATGCCTACTGAGGAACCTCACATAACAAGGGTTGCCTAGGGGACACATCCTCACCTAGTGCCACCCTCAATCCCCGACCCTGGAGAAATGAGGAAAGCCATTGAAGGGCCATCCCATGTACTCAGCAAGGCAGTGAGTCAAAAGATCATGACAGAATGTGTCGAATGCTGCTGTAAGATCAAGCAATAACAGCAGTGCTGACGCACCTCAATCCAGCTGTCTACGGAGATCATCTGTCAAGGTGACCAGCACAGTCTCCATCCCATGGCCAGGATGGAAGCCAGAATGGAATGGGTCTAATGCTGATGTGTCATCCACAAAAGCCTGGAGCTGCTCAGCTACCGCTCTCTCAATCACCTTACCCTGAAATGGTAAGTTTGAAACTGGGCGATAATTGGCTGGATCTAGGGGATCAAATGATGGTTTTTTCGAGAGCGGTACAACCCCCTAGCACCACCATGTGCTGGATGTTCACACAGAACCATGGGCTTGCCCAGCCCAGGCAGCTCCAGCAAAGCAAAGCAAAGTCCTGCAGAGGGAAGGTGTGTGTATGGGGGAGGAAGAGTGATGCCTGTCAGGCTCCTACCACCCTCATATGCTTTCCATTTTCCTTGCCTCCTCCACCTCGGTACATCCTTCCTCTGTTGTGGGAATGATGGCCCAGCTGTGGTTATTTAGACAAGTGCAGGTTCAAGAGTGTATAGAAAGGATCCTGTGCAATTAGAGACACCAAATTTGCAGCAGACCTCCCCTGGGTGCTCTTCTACATGCCCTCCGAGTTTGATGGATCTGCACCTAGCTATCCTTTTCCCACTAATTTTCTGAGATGCCCACAATGTCTGTGTTCTCCTCTGACACTAAGCATTCCAGCTCCCCCATTTTACCTCGGACACTTCCAGTATTTGTATATAAACATCTATAATTCCCCAGACATGTTAGGCCTGCAACCTTCCTCCTGTGGCTTCTAGACCTTGTTGGGCAGTCTAGTCTAGTTGCATTTATTACGACAACAAGCCATAGAATGCACATGCTTAAATATAACATTCATATAACTGAATTTAAGATAATTGTTTGTCACCCTCTCAGTGGCCAGTCCCAATCCATTTCCCTCTAGAACACTAACAGCTGCCCTTTCATCTCTTAGAGATGAGCCATTCCATACCAGAGACATTTCATCTCTTGTCAACTTTCCCCCAGGATCTAGTTTAAAAACTGCTCTGCCACGTTTTTTGATTTTAAGCATCAGCAGTCTGGTTCCTTCTCAGGACAAGTGGAGGCCATCTCTTTTGTACAGGTTCTGCTAGTTCTCAAAAGCATCCCAGTGCCTAATAAACTTAAACCCTTCCTCCCTACACCATCGTCTCATCCACGCATTGAGACTCTTAATTTGTGCCTGTCTAGCTGGCCCTGCACGTGGAACAGGCAGCAATTCTGAGAAGGCTACCTTGGAGGTCCTGGCCTTGAGTCTCTTGCCTAGCAGCCTAAATTTCTCCTCCTGGACCACACAACAACATTTCCTCATATCATTGGTGCCAATGTGTACCATGACCAATATCTACCAGCCTATCTATACTGCATGTAATGCCCACTACCTTTGCACCAGGCAGTCAAGTCACCACGCAGTTACTACGCGAGCTTGCAACCCATGTATCTACATGCTTATGGATCGAATCACTAATAACCAAGAGCCACCTTCCATCCGTCCAACCCTCCCTCCCTAGCAATGGTTCTTTGGTGCAAAAGGATACCTGTTCACCAACTGTAGAAGGGGTCCCTTCAGGGGGAACATTTCCCCTTTCTTCAACACAGTGCCCTGTTTCCCCTTGACCCTCATGCTCCCTGATAGCAGTCCAGGGCGGCTATTCTCAGAGTGGGACACATCTAACAAGTCCCTGAGAATCTCATCTGTGTGCTTAACTGACTGCCTCTGCTTCTCCAGGTCAGCCACCTTGGCCTCGAGAGTGTGAACTCATTCCCTGAGAACCAGGAGCTCCTTGTACCGAGCATATACCAATGATTTCTGTCCAGCTGGCAGATAGTCATACATGTTACACTCGGTGCAATACACTGGATAGCCCCCAACCCTCTGCTGGCAATGGCATTCTACCTTCACAATTGCCTCCCCCCCCCCCCGCGCCTTAATAAATTTCCTATTTATGTAAACCTGTTTGCGTAAAGTGTGCTTACCCTTTTAGGGAGAAGATGAGACTAGTGCCCTGACTTCCTCATCATACTGCTGAACTGGCTCATCTGCTGAACTCACCTGCTTATTACTTTTTCCTTTGTCACTGGAGCTGGGGCCTGCTTGTAGGAGCCTTAAAATCTATTTATGTCTATCTGATTGATTGTATTGGCCTTTGGCCACATACCATAAGTGTTTCTACAACTGTTTAAGAGTCTTCTCTTTGTCACCTGAAGCAGGAAACCACCCACTCCACCTTGCTCTCTTCTTTGCTTAATCATTGTGGTGACAGCACCACATTTTACAAATACCCATCTGGCAAGCAGTATCATTCACTTAATTGTAAGATGTATAGAGATCAATCTTATGTATAATGGAGTTCAAAAACCATCACACAGTAATTAAATTGCAGAGAGCCAATAATTCCAAATGACCCAAGTCAGGTCACACATAAGAATTAAATGTCTAACTCATAAACACTTTAGCCCTAAGCTAAGAGCAACTCTATGAACAGGGCAAGGAAATATGGTGTTTATTTCAGTTCCACTCAGTGCATGCAAGAGTTCACTGAAGAAGTTACTGCTTTTCAGCCCTTGACCTTTGGCCCGTGGGGTCTTGCAAGGCACAATCTTGTTCCCTGTGCTCTTTAAAGATCTACATTGGGGTTACCAATGTGGTGCTCGTGGGTGCTATGGCATACATCAAAACCTTTCCTGGTACCTGCCAAGTGTTTTCAGAAAGTAGATGGGGCCAAGTGGGACTTTTGCCTAGCAAGACTTCAGTTTGGCCACTGAATATTTGATTGTACAGATTTTTAAAAGCATTGCTTTGGCAGCAGCTGCCAACACAGCACAAGGATCTTCACTGTGTGATTAAAGGTAAACTGCAGCAGCCATTTTGTGGCACAGATTTTGTAGCTACACGAATCATGCTGTGCCAGAATCCCAAAGGTGCTTTCAGTCTCAAAAAGGCTGAGGACCCCTGATCTACATGAAACCACTGAGTGAGGTCATCCAGATATCTGGGCTAGATTGTTACTAAAAGGAGGATAACACTCAGCTCTATCTTGTGCTTCTGACTGATCCCAGGGAGGCTACAAAAACACTGCACCTGTGCCTAGAGATATTTTAAAATGTGTATCTTGTATTATGGCATTTTGTCTTTTGTACATTGCCCAGAGCCTGGTGTAAGCTGGGATAGGGCAGTTAATTAATCAAATGATGATGATGATGTCCCCTTCTGTTGCCATTTTCCGCCAGTGGGTGAAGATTTTTCATTCCATTTGACATTTTCTCTGTGATCCCTCCTTCCTGCCCAATATTTTCCTCATTGTTTTTATGTTTTTTAAATGTATTTTAGCTCTAGTTTTAATTGTTTTAACAAAGTGTTTTCTTTATTTTAGTAGTTTTTAAGATGAGATTTCATTCTGTATTGCTTGGTGGCCCTTATGAGGGCACAAAAATGGAGTATAAATTAGGGATGGACATGAACTGGCTCACAAACTAAAGTTCATCACAAATTTTAGCCAGTTCATGGTTCGCAAAGCGATGTTCACAAACTGAAGAACTGCCATGAACTTCCACAAATTTTGAAGCAGTTTGTGGCAGTTCATGAAGAGCAGAAAGCAAGGGGTTAAATGGCTCAGAGCCATTTAAACCCTTGCTTTTTGCTCTTTACGAAAAACAGCTGAGTCAAAAAGTCATGGGGAGCAGAAAGTGGGATTTTAAATGGCTTGGAGCAATTTCACCCCCTGCTTTCTGCTCTTCATCAAAAGTGGTAGCAAGCAGAAAGCAGGGGGTTAAATGGCTCCAAGCCATTTAAACCTCTGTTTTATCCTCTCCTCCAAAATCAGTGAGGAGCAGAAAGCAGGGGGTTTAAATGGGTCACGTTCATTTAAACCCCTGCTTCCTGCTCCCTGCCACTTTTCGCAGGGAGCAGAAGCAGGGGATTAAACTTTAAATTCACGACTGGTCGGAGGTCAGCAGTGGCACGACGTCATTGGAGAGATTGGAGCCGGAAGGACGTAATCCCCATCGCCTGCGTGCAGCAAGCCCGACAAGCCAGCAGGGGCCACTGTGGTAGCCAGCTAACTGAAGTCCCCCCTCTAAGAAAGAACTGCACGAAGAGGCATGTGACCACCCGGAAAAAAGACGGAAAGGAGAAGCAAGAACATCTGCGGGGGGGGGGAGCCTTCGGAGGGTATCTGGTAGGGTTCCCATCCCCCTGAATTTGTGGCCATAGTTAGGATTCTAGAAAGTGTGTGCATACACGATGCTCTGTAAGCCGCCCAGAGCCCTTCAGGGGTGGGCGGGGTAAAAATCCCATGTAGTAATGATGATGATGATGATGATGATGATGATGATGATGATGATGATGATGATAAAAATAAAAAATGGCTCACAAATTGATGTAAACCAGCTGAACCATGAACCATGGACTGAACCACGAACCAATACACCAGTTTACAAACTGAACTGGTTTGTATGGGTTCATAAGCCATTTAAAGTTTAGACCCCTGCTTTTTGCTCCCTGTAAAAGGTGGCAGAGAGAAGAAAGCAGAAGTTTAAATGGTTTCACAAACCATGAACCAAACTGCAAAAATGAGATTCATGCCCATCCCTAGTATCAATTTTGTAAATAAAGAAGTAAATGGATGCATAAATAAATAAATAAATAAATAAGAACTCTAAATTTCCTGCTGCCATTTACATGAATTTTGGATAGTGATCCAGCTGACATTTACATGAATGTTGGATAGTGATCCAGTGTGTGTGTGGAAGAGGTATTTTAAAAACTCAGAAAAGTAATCTAGACCATAAACTATGCTGAAGTTCACATGTGCAGCATTTGGTAATGGAAATAGGCATGTATGATATTAAGGAAACATTATTTTACAGCAGATGCATACACTTCCTATACCATGTACACACATATATACACACACACAGTGAAATGCACAGTTTTTCATACAGAAAGGAAAGAAATATACCCATTTATGTATTTATGCATACACCTGGATATCTGTATCTGTATGCTCATCCCAACAGAATAAGGTGGCTCCCTGTAGTTATTTCTAATCAGAAAAACAATGCAGGAGAGCAGACTTAAAACTCCACTCCCCATGTGCTGTGGTGTCAGGGTCCCTGTGTGCCTAATAATTTCATGGAACTTCCATCATGTTAATCTGGTTGGGCTCTTTGTCTTCCTGTCTGTCTTTCTCTCTCATGCAGACAAATGACATAGCTCATGTTGACTGTTCTATGTGTTGCCTTTGCTGCTGCTCACAGTGGTCCTTCCATGGCTGCTGCTTTTCCCATGCTAGTCCAACAGTTTGGTCAGGGGAATCAAGCATAGACAGGTGTGCAGTAGGTTGGACTCAGAAGATTGGCTGGCAGAAGGCATGATTGATAGAAGATGGAATGACAGCTAGCCTAACAATGGGCAGAGAGAAGGCAGCTCAGGAAGCTACTGGGTGAGCAGCAAGCTTCTGCATCATGAAGGCAGGTTTGGCAAGCACTGGTGAGCTAGAGATACTGTGGTGAGATGTTGTTGAGGGAAACCGTGAGCTCATGATCTTATCACTGCCAGAGCAGACCATGCAGCAGGACTCCTCAGCCTAGCAATCCCTGACACTGATACTGTTGAATAAATTGCCAGTGCCCCTATTCCCAGCCATCACTGGGAAGATGGGCTAGAGTCTGAAGAAGGAAATAGGTTGGTGGGAAAACCCCAGAGACTGTTCAGACTGCTTAGGCCTATGCAGAAGTGGGGGCCAGAACCATCCCCTGACACAAAACTACAGTGCATGTGCACGCATTTGCAAATATGTACACTCCCCCTCTCCCCAAAAAAGTAACAATAATCCAAAATACATTTTTAAAATTAACCTTTGGGCCCGAAATCTAGTATTCCTGCAGTCTATCTCTAGAAGCAGTCTGTTTCCTCCTGCTTTATGGTAGAACTAGTTCTGTTTGGCTCTTTTGGTACCCAGCTGGTAGAGTGGCAATAATCTGATCAGTGCTGTGACGATGCTTCCCATTTGCATCACATGTATTCCATAGCTCATTTAATACACATCCATTAGAGAGATGGAACTCTTGCCAGGTAAGAAACCCCAGTAGACATAAATCCTGTTAGTGGCAAACTGTGCAAAGTGAGGATGCATCAGCTACAGCAATCATCATGTATTTTTCCACCAGGAGGGAAAAGGCTACATTATTAAACACCTGGAGATGCACAATGTGTACACATTATGGTGTGCCAAACCAACCTAATGGAACATGTGTGCCTGTGAGTCTCCAACATCATGGTTAATTATGATAAGAAGTCAAATTCCAGGCTGTGTTAGAAGGTCCCCAGTGTCTGCCAATTAGTCCTGGCATTTTCCATGTAGAATGCACTGAGACTCATCAAACCAGATCTAGAGGTGCACGCTAGAAATGGTCTAAAGAAGTCTACCATGAATTAATATAGTTTCGCATTATTGATCAAGCTGATGTATGCAATCACCACAATTCTGTGGAACCTTTAGACAGAAAAGCCAGAGGGAGAACTTTATGAATACTCACCTGTTCTCACTACAAGTTTATAAAACGGGAATGCCAAGGTATTTACAGGGGTAGCATAGCTGTAGTAATGGGATTTCCTTTTACTTGAGAAGAACACATGAACACATGAAATCACCTTATACTAAGGGTGTGGTCACACGGTCCTTTTGATCGGGTTTCGCCGCTGTTCCCTCCCGCATTCAAATTTGCTGACCAGATAGGCCAATCCGCTTCCCGCGCCGAAGCGGGCTTAGTCCCACAATTTTCGCAGTTCTCTGCTGCATTTTCCGGCACTGGCCAGAACGAGTACTTTCCGGGTTTCCCCGCTGTGATTCCGCGATTTCCGTATCTGGACTGCATATCGCCATGACCGCGCTTTCTTTCTTTCTTTCTTTTTGGCCGACCCGTTTTGCACATGTGCAAAAAACCGCTATGTAATCATTCCATGCATAAAGGCGCAAAAGCGCATGTGCAATTGATTTTTTAAAAAAAATTCCCGTGCCGCCACAAGGGGCGGTATGGCTGTCTGATCAGTGGTTTGAGTGATTAAAGTGGTTGAGAGAGGGACCGTGTGATCGTCTTCATCCGATACAAAATGTCGCGGATAAAATGACTGTGGGAACAACAGCGCAGCAAGAGGTCAGTGTGACTGCACCCTGAGTCAGACCACTGGTCCATCAAGATCAGTGCTGTCTTCTTGGACTGTGTAACCCAAATCTGTCTACACTGCAACGTGCAAAGGTGTCCCCTTGCTAGTACAGAGTAAACATATGTTTTTTGGATACTTTAATAGGCTTGGATCTAGCCTACACATACCAAGGTCCAGATTCAGATCAACACTTGGAAAAACAAGGGTATTTCATAAACAGAAAAAAGATCAAATAAATGTATGCATTGTAAAAAAAACAGCAATGAAAACTACAGAAAGGAAAAAGCGCTGAGGTAAATCTCACACACAAGTGGAATAAAACTAAAAAGGTGAAATGAGATCTATGAGCCTGCTCTTGGGGGGTGGGGGGTGTCCTCAGCTGCAACAAAGCAGCTCTGGGGAAGAAACTGACCAGGTGGGGGAAGGCGACAGGAAGATAGGAAGGAGACAGGAAGCAAAAAAGTACGGGGCCAGCCAAGACACTGGGGTAACAGGTTGAGTCCAAACCACCTACTAAAAGTGGGGCTGAGTGGTAACTCTTTATAACCCTTTGCTGAGACTAAGCAAAGGATGGGGTCTTGTGTGACTTGCTGCCTTTTGATAACGATTTAATTTAGGCATTTTCTAGCAAGTCTAGGCCCACACTGAGGTCTGCACATGTACAGAAAAAGGGGGAACAGAAAAATGGGAGTCCCCAGTGGTGAGAGCCTCAGAGGACATCAATTGGCAACAGCTCTCCGAGGCCGCAGCTGGGGTCTTCTACATTACAAGTAGATGCTCTACCATGGAGACAAGAGCCCTCCACAAAGAAGAAAAGTGGGATGATAAAAAGCACTATTGTCAATCCGTACTGGAGGCATCATCAAGTATGGGTGTGCAAACAAAACACAGGGCATACCATAAATAATGCTGAAAATGGCTTGCCAATGCCAAGGCAGCAGAAGTAAGATGATACACACAATAAACAGTGCAATAGACTAAATCAAACTCCCTTTATAAAAGGACTCCCATGAACCATTCCATCACAACTTTATTTCATTTATAAAAATGCCCTTCTAAACATTTATGTTTTACACATTCTGCAAATCCTGGATTTGTGTTACCATTTCAGAAAGTCATAGTAATGACTTGAAACAATTATCTTTGTTTATATTTTCAGCTCAGGGGTTTTGGAAGGCAGACCCCCTGATCACAGCAGAGCAGAGCAGGAGAGGTGGTCCTGCAGATATGTGGGTCCAAGGCCATGATGGGTAGAGAAGCACATTTGGATATTTCTGGTCTGAATATATACCCACAAAAAGGTTATCAATAGTCTTGGGTATATTAGGATATCCAGACTGATAACTGGGACTCCTGGAATACCGGTAGCCAGGTCCCATGTATTTCTGGAAATAATCAGGAATATTTGGGAATATCAGGGGCCAGCATTTTCAGGATCCCAGGCCTATTTCTCATCCATTTTACAGTCTTCCCAGGCAACAGGATGGGGGGAAGCAGCAATCCCTGGAAATGGGATCAGATGTTAGAGGGAGCACTAGAACTGTCTGTCCAAACACAACAATTTTCTCATAGCCTATAGCTTTCTGAGCATGGAGAAAGGCAATAAAAACTAGGCAGGACTGCAGCTTGACTTTATTTCAGGGCAAGATTTTTTGGAATATGCTGGTACAGCTCAGGTCTGTCTGCACCTTGGACTAATTCTGTTGCCTGCCTTTGAAGACCTCCCAGACATCTTCAGGACTGGTTTGCCCACAGTGGACTTTGTTTTAAAATATTATTTTAAATATTTCATTTTTTTGAGGGGGGGAGGTTTGCCTTGTAGTTGGGGGCAGCCTTTATTTAAACTCTGAACTGAACCCTAGTTGCTGTGTGGCATGGGTGGTGTTTGTTGGACTCAATACTTCTGGACACAATTTTACACAGAAAATTAGTAAGTGTGGCAACAAAAATGTTCTTGCCATTCTCATGAAGAAACACCCCCAGAAATATCATTTAAACAAAGAGATGTGAGGAAAATTATTAAGTGTGTAAAATAAAACAAGCAGAACCCACAGGAGCACGTAAAATGAAGTTCATGCAGACAGTTTTGGTGTTGTGCTTTGTTTTCTTTTTACAGGGTTGGAAGGAACAGGAGTACCAGTGATGAAGGGCAAGCTACAGTTCCAGAGACTCCTGAGCCAATGGCTATATATGCTGCAGACTGCAGAGAGAAGAGCATTTGGGTGCCCTAAGCCCCCTCCCTCTTGCTTTCTGAGGCCTTCCTTCTCTCTCTCTCTCTCTCTCTCTCTCTCTCTCTCTCTCTGTGTGTGTGTGTGAGAGAGAGAGAGAGAGAGAGAGAGGTTGGCATGTAATTCCAGTAAGACATCAGGCTTGATGATCTTAGTGATCTAGACTGACAGTAATGACAGCCACTGTAACTAGCTCAGATCGGTTCTGGCAAGAGCTATACTGCTTGGCAAGAATGAATCAGCAGAGACTGCTGATTGGCTGTTGGATGTATATATTTGTACATATGCTTTATAACTGTTCCCTTCTCCTGAATGACTTGTCTGGCAAAGCACTTTGTCGGTGTATACCAGATAAATAAACTGTATATAGTTAGCACTAGACAGTGTGGTCTGTCTTGCTTTCTATTGCGGTCACTTTACCTGTACTGGGCTAAGGCAGCACAAGTTCCCTGTGCGACAGGGTTATGGGCCCAGCCAGCCTATGCCCAGCCAGCCTATGCCTAGCCAACCTATGCCCAAGAACAGCCTAAGTCCTGCCAGCCAGCCCAGCCGTTGCTGTGTGGATTGCTTGCTGTGGAACCTGGGGCTGAGGAAAGGTTGGTAGCTGTTCCTCCTGGAGGAGGATGATGTGCTCGGTTAGGCTTCTGTAAGCAGTGCAAAGGAATCCGAGGAGGCTTCTGATAAGAGCCCGGGGGAGTCGAGCGAGTCGGAGGACGACCAGCTGCCTAACGGAGAAGACAGCATGGCCCAGGTACCAGCTGCTCAGTGGGTGGACAAACTCACATCCACCAACTATAACGTGTGGGAGCTTCGCATGAAACATTACCTCAAGTGTGAGGGTCTCTGGTTGTATGTGGAGGCTCCACCAGACCCAGTACCTGCTGGGGATGTCAGTAAAGTGGAGAAGGCGTTGGTGATAATTATCCTGTGCGTGGCAGATGACCAGTTGGTACATGGGTCTGATAAGACGTCCACGAAAGCTGTGTGGGATAGTCTGAGGACAGTGTATGTGCAGAGCACAGCCGGATCTATGATTGCCATCACCTGCTGGCTTTATCAGACTGTGATGAAGATGAGGGAGTCTATAAGAGTGCATTTAAATGCTTTAACAGACTGTTTCCAGCAGCTGGAGCAAAGAGGCAAGACTTTGCCACATGAGGATAAAGTTTACATCATACTCAGCTCCTTATCTGTGGAATATAGTATGCTCATTACGTCGCTTGAATCAATGGAGGCAGCTCGGCTGACCTTGGTGTATGTTGTCGGTAGACTTCTGGAGGAGGAAGCCAGGCACATGGAGGCACATTCCTCAGAGGCTTGGCAGAGTTCCCTTCAATGGAGGCAGTAGGAGCCAACTGCAGAGGGAACGGCAAAAAACAGCATGGAGAGGCATCCAAAGTTCTTTGGGTGCACAAATGCTTTTGTTGCGGCTCATCAACACATTTAAAGCGAGCCTGTCCAGAGTGGAAAAAGAAGAGCAGATCTACAGGACGGTCTAACAATCCATCAAACTGTCAAAATGCGTTGTTAGCAGGGGTCATTTCATAGAAAAAGAGCTAGGGGAACTCATTAGCATAACTCATTAGCATATGCCACACCCCCTGACATCACCGGAAGTGTGTCATAAGGCCACACCTCCTGACATCACTGGAAATGTGTCATAAGGCCACACACCCCGCCCCCAACGGTCCCGGCCGCCGGTGCCGGCCTTGCAGCTCCACTGCCGAGCCCCATGAGGGGCCCGGCGGTGGACCTGCAAGGCCGGTGGGAGTGCAAGGAAGCCCTGCGAAGGCCCTCCCTGGCCCCAGGCAGGCAGGGGTGGGGAGAGGCAGGGAGGAAGCAACTTACCCTCCCTCTTCTCCTGCCTCCTCCTGGCTGAATGAGGGCCGGAAGCGGGGCGGGGCTTCGTCATGTGTTCCCCCGCGTTCCCCCCCCGAAATGACCTCTGGTTGTTAGTAGTTGCAGGAGCAGCTGCTGCATGGGGTGTGTGGATTCTAGACTCCAGTGCTTCCTGAGAATAACTAAGCAGCAGTGTTACGTACCAGGTGGAGTTTCCAAGATGATTTTAAGGGCAGACCCATGTAAGTCCGTTATGGTGGTCTGACCTTAAAGTTACTGTGGTACAGATACATGTGGCCAGAGTGGCCAAGACAAGATAGGGAGTAATATTTTGGGCTAAATGAAGATAGAAGGCTTTTTTTGCCAGTTGCATTATCTTGCTTATCCAGCAGTAACACTGGGTACAGTATAATACCTAGACTCTTAACTGAGTCTGCAAGCTTCAGTTGAATCCCTTCAAAAGCAGGGAACACAGTGGCCTTTAAGAGTTCAGGTTTCCCAAACAGCATCACCTCCAGTTTGTCAGGACTCAATTTCTGCTTGTTCATCCTTAAGCATTTAACCCCAAAAGGCACTGGCTCAGGACCTCTACAGCATCCCAGGGCAATTTAGGTAAAGAAATATAAAGCTGGATGTCACCAGCATATTGATGGCAGCCTACTCCAAAACCAACAAAAATATGACCCAGAATCTTTAATATCAGAGTTTAAATGAGCCATATTAGTGACCAGATAATCTACAAGAGCATAGCATGGTTGATCATCCATCCAAGTTCTAACTGGTGTTGATTATTTCAGTTTACTTCTAACCCACAAATCCTTGAAGTTCCTGGCATGTTTCTATGCAAATAACTTTCCTTACATGTTGTACTGAAGATGAGCTTAAAGCAATGCACCATATTGATGTTGCAGTGGGGAAAAATATAGGCTTGTGGCCTGACTGGAAAATTAAATCAGAGGCTGTTTGTTAGGTAATTACAAGAGGTAGTGAAATCAAAGAAAAACAAGAGGTGGGAGTACAGAAGCTTCTTTCTGGCCATAGTCAAAGTTAATGAGGTTTGATGTTTAAGTGTACTAAATACTGCTTGACTTACCATTTCAGGGCCTTCCTCAACAATGGAAGTAACCTAATCCTAACATGGATCATGGATTTAGCCACGATTCAAATCACTAATGGTACAATCCTGAATAGAATTACAGCCTTCGATGCCAACTGACTTCAGTGGATTTAGAAGAGTGCAACTCTTCTTAGGATTGCCCTGTTTTGTGGCATGGCAGGGACAATGTCAGACATACTCCTTTTTTTTTCTTGGCACCCCACAGCATCAGACCTAGCATCCACCAGGGCCAGTGTGCATGTGGCCACACCCTGTAAAGACAGGCCCACATGCCAGGCAGCTGCTCAATGACAGCTGGCCCTTTAACAGCCAAATGTCTGACTATTGTCTACCTGGTGGCAAGAAAGGGGAGCAGCAGCACCGCAAATACGATGCATATTACCTAGTGAACTCAGCTGCTTACCTTGGCCCCTGCCACACGGGACTGCTGAAACGCGGCTACTCAGAGCCACTCCAAACTTGAGACGCCGCGGCAGGATCCCACGGATTCCCTGAGCCGCGACGCATCGCTCCCCGGCACGATCAGATGCCGGGGAGGAAAAGTCCGATGGGAGGGGGAGGCTGCCAAACTGCGCATGCTCGAGCTAGGGGAATTCGAGCATGCGCAGTACGGCCAGGGGCCGGGATGCGGCGGCGCAAGGACGCGCCGCCGATCCCACAGCCCAGCTCGAGGCGCTCCAATGGATGCAACCACCTAGATAGGTGTTTCTTTTTTACGGCGTGGTATCGGCATTTGGGATGGATCAGGGACGGAGATGGCATGCTCCCCAGATGTTGAGGTGGGATTGCGCCCATTTGCTCCACCCTCGTTCCGTCCCGCTCCCGGCCCAAATGGGCTCCTATGAACAGGGCCCTTATTGATCAGATACAGCAAATCCCAACACAGTACAAATAGGCATCCCTGTAAGAATCCCTGTTAGCCCCTACAAACGATTGCTGCAAATTTTAACTTTAAATCATTATGTAGGTTGTTTTAACACTGTAGGCCTGAGAGTTTGCTTTTAGGTTCTTGCATAAAACTGTGTCTTTTCACTCTTCTACCTAACTTACAGTTTTCAGACTTGAGAAGAACAAGTTATGAATCAATGGCTTTATGCCCAGAATAAATCCAAAAGCAAATGGAACAAAACTTTGCAACAATTATTCTTCTGGATGCTCAGATGTGTGTTACATCATGCCTTTAGAGAAAACAAATCAGATAGTTTAATAAAGTCATGTGAGGCTCACATAATTATGCCTATATAAAGAGATAGCCTCACTCTAACATATCCCACTGAATATCTCAAATCTGGGTTACAGGGAGACTATCTTATATTTTTTTGAAAAGGCTAGGTAAGAATTTTAGAAATTGCATTTTATCCTTAAACTAGCAGTAAAGCCCGTTGTGAAAGCAATACAACGGGATCTAGAAAGAGGCTCTGGGGCAGTGTTCTGGCTTTGGGCAAACAGTGTCAATTTGCTGTGGTGACCTCAGCAGGGTATAATGACAGAGTCCACTGTTTTCTCCAGAGGAACTGATCTCTGCTACCTGAAGATCAGTTGTAATTGTGAGTGATCTGTAGCCCTCACCTGGAGATTGGCAGCAATTGTTACCCAGGACAAAATGGCTGGTTTGGAGGGTGGAGTCTATGGCATTCTACCTGTCTGAGGTCCCACCCCTCTGCAAACCCCACCCTCTCCAGGCTCCACCCCTCAAATCCCTAAGAATTTGTCAGCATGTAGTTGGCAACCCCATCTCCTTCCCAGCTAGCCATCAACCTACCATTATCTGCCCCTTTGACTTCAGCTGACTTCTGCCCTCCCTTCTGCAGAGCAGTTGTAATTCTGAGTGCTCTCCAGCCCTCACCTGGAGATTGGCAACAATGGTTCCCTATGTGGGACTGACTGGTTTGGAGGGTGGAGTCTATGGCAGTGTACCTGTCTGAGGTCCCACCCCTCCTCAAACCTCACCCCCTTCAGGCTCCATCCCTCAAGTCTCCAGGAATTTCCCATCTGGAGTTGGCAACCCTATCAGGACTGGCCCCAATGTGTTTTCTCCCAAAGGCCAAAGTAGGTGACAGGACCAAGCTTAGTTGCCTACCAACAGGCACTGAGGGGAATGTAGGGTTGCCAGCTCTAAGGAGGGAAATACCTGGAGGTTTGGGGGGTGGATTCTGTAGAGGGCCGGGCGACGGAGGCATCGGCCTTCTGTCGCCCGCCTTGCCCCCCCAATCTCGGCC
>NW_015165256.1:240233-289647 GCF_001447785.1 Gekko japonicus
CCCCCCCCCACACACAGTCTCTGCCTAGGGAGCAGCTGTCATCATTCTCCTCTCCCAACTGAAAATTCCAACTGCCTTGTGTGTGGGGGGGTGAGTCTGAGGTGTTGAATGGAGTGTAGTCCAATCAGCTTCCATATGTAAATGACCTTGGAACGCTGGGCGGGACTGCACAAAGCAGCCAATGAACCCAGCCAGTGTCTTCCGAGTGGCAGTTTTTTCGGCCTAACACTAAAGAAGTGCATTTTAGAACTTTGGTCCCCACTACTCTTTTATATATAAGGAGAGATGCAGGTGATGTAGGAGAAGAGTTGGCATATATGCTCTTTATTTATAATCTCATTTAGTGTTGTCTGTATAATTGTGACTCTTGTTTATTTAATCTGTTCAAGAATAACCAGAGGGATATTAAATAAAGTTTGTAAAAGACAGTATTGAAGCTACCTTATACTGAATCAGACCATTGGTCTGTCTAAGTCATTACTGTCTACTCAGACTGGCATCTGCTCGCCTGGGTCTTGGGCTGAAGTCCTTCACATCCCTTACTTGAGAGCTTCTGCATGCCAAGCAGATGCTCTGCCACCTGAGCCATAGCTCCTCCCAACTGAGCATATTGGGTGATCATTGACAAGGATACGAGGTTTTCACCTGAAATAATCTTCTGATCACTTTTCAGTCAGAAGACTGGCACCTGTACTCAATGATAATTGCAGAGACTGATCCCTTTTTGCCCAGCCTCGTGGTTTAGTGGTTAATGCGTTGCTTTGGAATAGACAAAGACACTTTTGGTTTCCATGTGCCTGTTTTGAGTAATGCCCCCCACTCTAGATGAGAGTAACTCTGTTAACAGGATCATACTGCAAATCCAGCAGTCTGGGCCATATAACTGCTCAGATAAGTGATAGCCATTTTAGGATTTAGGGGCTAATAGTAAAAAAAAGGGGGGCTTGGAAAGCAGGGTGCTGGCTACAGTTAGGCAAAGCTGGAACACTGGTACCCTCAGTGGCACCCTCAAATTCATTATATTTAAAGGAACAGGCCAGTGTTACAAATGAGTAAATCTTCACCATGGATTCTGATTGATGTACCTATGGCAGTTCCCCATATGCCAGAGTGGCCGCTGATTTTCTCTTTCAGTTTCACCTCCTCAGACTGCATTGAATACCACTCCAGAGAGTCTCTTAACCACTAGGAATAGGTTTCCATGAGGCATAAGGGATTATACTGCAACCTAGCCCTTTGGGCTGTGCATAAAAGCTTATTTTCAGAGCCGCCTCATTGTCTGGTGATTGCAGGGGAAAAACTCTGACTGCCTCAAATTCAAGAGTTGGCAAACAAACTGAGACCAGTCCAGAATGGCCTTCGGCACACCCTTGTAAGCATGGATGGGGGCGGGGGAGCACAGTAGTGGTGTGGTGAATGCTCTGACTTATGTTTAGATCATGTTCCATGGCATCTTGGTTAATATTTTAAAGCGTGGGTCAAATCAGAAAATGATGTGTTACTTGCAGCGTTGATCACCATGTTGTAAGTCAGTGCATGGTAGCCCTGAAAGGAAACTTTTAAATTGGTTCTGTAGGTGTCTCTTGCTTTTCCTGGGCACCCTCATAGCAGCAGCATCAGTACTGACCACGATCTCACTTGTTCAGACTTTTTGTCCTGTCAGACATTTATTTATATTTATTTCTTCAATTCATTTGTATCCCACCTTTCTCCCCAGTGGGGACTGGAAGCAGCTTACACCATTCTCTTCTCCTCCATTCTGCAATCACAACAGCCCTGTGCAGTAGGTTAGGCTGAGAGAGTGTGACTGGCCCAAGGTCACCCAGCAAGTTTCCATAGCACGAGTGGGGATTTGGACCTGGGTCTCCCAGGAACTAGTCTGACGCTACACCAAACTAGCTCTCAGACATGTGCAGCCAGAAAGGTGAATTGCTTCAGTTCACAAAGCTGTCCAGTACCAACTCAGTCTCAGGTTGCAAACAGAAAGAACATCATTTCCACAACATTAACGTGTGTTTCATTATTGATTCCTTGTTATAACTTGCTGGGGACTTAGTGGTGTTCCACCAGTCATGAGTTATGAGATCATCAATATCCTGCTGCAGTAAATGATGTACCCGGAGGAACAATTTCTCTCCCACCTTGCTTTCCCCCCCCAAAAAAGGGAGAGAGTGACTTATCTGCATGCTGCAACATTTCTTCTACCCAGCTTCAGTCAGCTGGGAATATGATCTGGTTACGGTTTTGATCGTATCAAATCAGCTGAGCTTTTGTAAAAGATACATTTGTCTCCTCTAACCTGTGAGCTTTCTCTGAGAATAATTGAGCATGGAAGAAAGGGGAAGGGAGACCTAGCTAATATAATTCATTTCTGTAATTTCAGAAAGGCTTTGGATGAAATCCGTCATCGGGGACTATTAAGAAAACTTAATAACTCTGAGAAGAAAAGCCCTGCTGTGTCTTAGCAGCTTTAGACTGATCAACACATTCAGCAGAATCATCTAGTAGTATATCCTCCAGGACTGCATCACTTCAGACTGCGGATCAGAACTACATTTTTCAGAGCTCCCTCATGTATGTGTGTGTGTGTATCTATATTTTCATTAACACAGGTGGGCAGGGCCGTAGACAGGGGCTATTTAAATAAATTGGGGGGGCACCCCTGCACACACGCCCAGGCTGTGTCAGGAGCGACAAGAGACTAAAAGTTTTTAAAAAGTGACAAGAGAGAGAGAGAGGCGAGAGGTGAGGGCGCCAGCAGGCAGTGGCATGGCTGTGGTGCACGCAAAAAATAAAATCAAATAAGCCAGCTGGATGGGAAGTCGGGAGGCCTGGGTGCTAAGTTGGGGGGGGGGCAGCCCTGAGATGCCCCACTGTAGCTATGGGTCTGAATGTGGGAGACAATTAAGCTGGTTCCCACCCGAAGGTGCTGGTTTTCTCAATGCATGTTATTTGGGTGTCAACAAGACGGGGTCACAAAGTAAAGCATTACATGTGTATCTCTTTCTCATCATGCCCAGAAGCCAATGAGGGGATAGGCTACTTGTTTTTCTCTTGATCCAGAAAAGTACAGCTCATTGATTGCCAAATTTTCCTGCACCAGGAATATATCAGATCACTATTGGGTATCATATAACCCTTATTCCCATCAGCATTCTTGCGGCATTCTTAACCATGGACCCTACATTGGGGGTGCCACGTTGAGGGAGGAAGCCCTGTTATTGGAGTCATGGTGGGCATTGTCAGGCAGCATTCAGCAGACAATCTATAAAGAAGTGGAGGCCAAGCTTGCCAGGTCTTCTACCATGTAGTAGGGGTGTTCATGAAAAACTTTTTTGGTCTTTTTCGGGTTCGGATATACCAAACCCAAATATTTCAATATTTGCCAGTATTCCCGAATCCTAGTATTGCTATGATACTAGAGTTTGGGAACTATTGGTATTGCTGAATTTATGTGGCTTAATTATACCCTATGGGGACCGTTCCCCATAGGGTATAACAATTTCCCCCCCATTCCTGCCCCTGGCAGCAGGCTCCCATCATAGAAGGGAAGGCAATTTGCCTTCCCTTCTATGATGGGAGCCTGCCGCCTGTGGCCAGGGTGGAGTTAAATGCCTCCCCATTTTTCTCCCTTCTCTATCTGGCCTGCAGCCATGGGCCACCTAGGGAAGGGAGACAAGATTGGGGAGGCATTTTCAAATGCCTCCCCACGCCCTCCCCAGCTCGCCACAGCGGGCAGGGTGAGGAAGGCTGGATCAGGGAGGATTTTGTCTCTTTTTGCCTTCCCCAGCCTGTCTGCCGCAGTGGGCAGGCTGAGGAAGGCTGGAAGGATTGGGGAGGCATCTTTAAATGCCTTCCTGAGCCTTCCCCAGCCTGCTCTTCACAGCAGGCTGGCTAAGAAAGGGAATCAGAGCAGGTTGGTTTCACTCCCTTCTGGTTCAAAGCAGAAGGGAGTGAAACTGACCTGCTCTCCCTCCTCTTTGCTTTCCCAGCTGGGGAAGTATTTTGGGGATGCCGTATAGAAGCCGAATAGATTCGGCGTCTATATGGCAGTACTTTCTCGGGAAGCCAAATCAGATAAGAGAATTTGATTTTGCTTCTAGGGAGCCCAAATAATGCCATATAGGCATTATATGTTTTCCCCCCAGCTCGGCTGAGTCGATTGCACGCCCCTATTATGTAGCATATAAACAAAAAACAATCATGATATTATTATGCAATCTATTCAATAATTATTATCAAGCATTTATATTATGGTAAAAATTACAAAACACATTCCAATACAGAATATACAAATATTTAAAGTGTCCTTGTAAACCAAACTATCCGGGCTCAAAGTTCCTCTGAATAATACAGCTCAAAGTAGCTGAACACAGTCCTTCTTTGACATAGAGGTAAATTATTCCAATATATCTGACCACCTGTCGTGGCTCCCCTATTATGGCAGAGACCTCTTGACAGTAACTCTTACTGCCCACTGCCACCCTGTTGACCAATGAGAGAAAAATGAAGGGGGGGATCACAGTTGGGGTGACAGTGTCATATCACTTCCAGGGAAAAACCTGAAAGTGACATCATGCCTCTCTATGAATGACCGGAAACTCTATGGGTGCCAATGGTATCCCCTATGTCCTCTGTTGATTGCCTGCAGTGCCACTGCCTGATGATGCTGATGCTGCAAGAGGCGACAATAATTTTTTGTATTAATAATTTTATTAGTTTTCAAAAAGAATAAAGTGAGAGTATTACATTGTAACAGTATCTAGTCAGTTTGCTCACACATAACATAAAAACAAAAATTACCTAAAACTTTACCAAGTTGACAACTATCTTTTTAACAACATTATATATTTTTAATAGTTACTAATTTTCTTTACTGCCATATATCTATTTGTTTTTCTACTAGATATAGATTTTAAGTGAATTTAACTAATATAGCATAATCAATCTTCTACTAATATTTCAGCTATGAGAAATCAAAAATCATTCTAACAACCATATTTTTAAAAATAATAGAATTATATGAATCACAATAAAGAACCAAAACATTAACATTTCCTTGCTAAGTTTTTGGTAGAATCTTATTAACTGCTATAGGTTCAATTTAAAGTAGGCTCTTTAGTGGGAACAACATATAGATAGTAATATAACAGATGAGAAGATTAACAGTTTCTGTTTGCACATCATAATAGAATCATCACCAATATGTAAATCCAGATCCATAATATCTTTCTTATTGAGTTACAGCTGTAGATTACATGTTTCTTGACATGAACAAGTTATCTATCTGTACCTTCTTTACTATTTTGGAATTAAATGTTTCATTTATGTTTAAATGTTTTTCTAGTATGTTATTTTTATTTTCAGCTATAATGCCAATTAAACCATTAGACATATATCAACAATCCTTGTACCAATCTAATTATAGTATTTCTTTTTTCTCTCTTTTTTATTTTATTTTTCATCATGATCATAAGCCTATGTATTTTCTCTTTGTGTGTGCTGAAGGTGATCTTTATTTCTTCCCTTATATGTTCCATACTTCCACTAGGTGAAATTTTCTGTCTTGTGTTGTTTTCCATGTTCTTTTTGTTTGCAAAAGCCATGCCATATAACAAATCTTGTATTCTCTCTTCTGGCATCTCAAGAGTTGAGAAAATTATTACTCTTCCCATGATTTTTTTACATTGACTTGTATTGCTTTTAGTGGGATAGCTGGGATCTTTGTCTGAAAGCAGAGTTTCATAGAATAGTTCATCTTGGTTCGAATCCTTCTCATTTGAAATTTCCTGTTACAAGATCAGTTCCTTGTTATACAGTCTATGAAAAGTATTCTGGAACTCTTGTTGTATTGTGGTCTCAAGCATCTCTAAAAATTGTTGCAGGTTAAATTGCATGTTTTGTATATCATCTAGGTCTTCTAATACCTCTGCTGTTCCAGTCTGTTGCTCAAGGTCAGTTCTCTCTTGTTTACTTTCCCAGAGAGTCTTACAGAGCTGGTTGCTAATTCAAAACACCAGATTCAGTAGCTATGTTAAAATCCAAGAATATTTAAAGGGGCAAGATCACGATATCTTTGAAGATAGGTTGTTGCAATTACAGGTACTCACATCAGTTCTTATCTTCACCAATGTTATGGTGAGGTTCAAGCTCTCATAGTCGGGTGTTCATCGCTTACCACAGTCATGGCTCCATGACTGAGCTGCTCCATGCCATGCTTTGGGACAGCCTTGGTCTTCCAGCCACTTGCAGCCACTCATGGGGAGACCGGGGCAAGTCCCCTGCAACTGACTCTCTTTTCAGGAGGGTTGGTGGGGTCTCGGGTAGCCAGAGCACCCCCCTAAAGACACGGAATGTTGGCGATTCTTGTGAGCTCACCCGAGTCTCAACTGCCTTGCTGCATTGCAGTCCAGGAATAAGAGGCGACAATGATAAGGGATAGAATCTTCATCCCTTGTTTATTCATTTATTTATTTGAAACATTTTCTTTGGTTTGGCTTTGGCCAAAGCAGTTAACCAGATGGAAGATAAATCTGAAAAGATGCAACTCAAAGTAGAGAAAGTAGAATCTAAACAAAACTCTATGGAGGAGGCCCTCATTAAATTAGAACTTGATAAAGCAGCATACATTTTAAGATTTCAGAATATACCAGAGAACCAAGATGAAAACTTGAATTCTGATATGGCACAAGCACTTGCAGAGTATATGAGTGCAGAAAATGCAGATGAAATATATAATGAAATTGATTTGGCTTACAGAATAAATTCTGCCTATGCAAACCAAAGAAAATGCCAAGAGAAGTACATGTGAGATTTTATAGAAAAGCAATAAGGGATGCTATTCTTAAAGTGAGAAATGAAACACCTTTTCAAATAGAGGAGACAGAAATAAAATTTTTAAAGGAGATTCCCTGGAAAGTGAGAGAGAAGAGGAGGGGATACATATAATTTACAAGCATTCTTAGAAAGAATGGAATTTCATACAGATGATTGCTTCCAGAGGGCGTCCTCTTCACTAACAGAGGAAAAAGATATAGAATTAACTCAAAGTGGAAGAATTTATTAAAACGCATGGTGGTGATCTGAAAACTGAGGAGCAACAAACAGAGACTACTGAAGAGGCTCAACAAGAAGTACAAGGAGCAACTGGAAAAACTACAACACCTGGAACAACTGGAATGGATAGAGGAAAAATAATGATAATTTCAATAAATATCAATGGATTAAATGCACCTCAAAAAAGGAGACAAATTGTCCAACAATCGAAGAAGATGCAATTGTATGTTATATGCCTACAAGAGACCCACATAAGATATTCAGATGAAAAATATTTGGAGATTAAAAAATTTGGAAAAAATTTCATATCTTCAGACAAAGAAAAAAAGAGAGAGGTGTAGTGACATAAAGAGCATTTACATCCAGAACTAAAATACAGTTCTGAAGATGGTAGAATTTTGATAGTCCAAGTGCAAAGACAAGGTAAAATAACTAATTATAAATATATACACACTAATTATAAATATATACCAACACCAAAAAAATTTTTAAAATTGCTCTGAGAACTTATTTCTAAACAAAATTACGACAAAATCTGCCTGATTGGAGACTATAATGCTGTTTGTTTTTTTTAAGCCCCCAGAGGGGATTTTTTATTGATTTTTTAAACACTACAAAAACTAGAACAAAAAAAAGGGAAAGGGAAAGCTACATATAAGGGAGAAAGTAAGGGAGGCGTCCCTCCCACCACTCGCTTCTGCCGTTTCGCTGCTTTGGGTAGGGAGTGTCTTTTCGTTTAAAAATCAGTTATCATTTGACTCACGTTCATAGTTGGTCTTCCGACCCCTCTTCATTCATCATTTCAAACGCCTGATCTCCTGTGCTTGACCCAGCTAGCTTCACTTGTACCATCAAGTCTCTCGGCTGGACGGACCACTGGAGCAAGGAGGAGCCTAGATTCTCTGGCATTCGGCCAGAGAAGAGGCTACCCCCTCAAAGCTCCTTGGCCAGGTGCCCTTCCCCGGGCTCCTGGGGTTTTTTACGAGCCTGCTCACCCCCTCCGTCTGCCGGAGCACGGAGACACCCCCGGGAGGTCCAGGAGGTGAGTCCGTGAGCGTGCCGGCATCAACCGGAAGTCCTCTATAATGCTTTTTTGATAGGCTCTCAGATAGAAAAACAATTACTAGAAAATATAAACAGGGCAATGAACTTCCTAATACATTTTTACAATTTTCAGAAGAACACAACCTGATTGATTCTTGGAAAACTAGAAATCCAAAAAAAGGAAGACTACATTTTCTATTCAGCAAGACATAAGCCATGGTCAAGGATAGATATGTGTTGGATCTCTTCAACAATGATAAATGATTTAATAGAAGTGGAAATCTTACCAGCAACGTTTGCAGACCACAGTCCTGTTATTCTTACACTACAAGATCCCCCAAAGAAAAATAATTGGACTCTTAACACATTTTATTGGAAAATTGAAAATTTGTAACAGAGGCAAAAAAGGATTCCAAATGTTCTTCAAACAAAATATACAACCAGATATTTCTATCAGAATTGTATGGGATGCATTTAAGGCTTATGCTAAAGGTTGGGCAATCAGAGAAACAGCACACACAATGAGTTATGCTAATGAGCTCCTGCACCTCTTTTTCTACGAAATGACCCCTGATGTTAGAAGATAAAACACAGGATGAAATAGTTAAAAACTGTATGGTTAAATGAGTACAAAATCTGGGTCATAATATTGATTTAGACCAATGGTTACATGTATGGAAAACAGATGTAAAGATCACTAAAGTGATTTCTTATAAGGAAAATATATATAAAAAGTTTTATAGATGGTATATTACCCCAGATAAGCTAGCTAAATTTTATCCTGACTTAGCAAATGATTGTTGGAAATGACAAAATAATGTTGGCTCATTTTGTCATATGTGGTGGACATGTGATAAAGTTAAAAAGTATTAGTCTTGGATACATGAACTGTGACAAAAAGTGTTAAAATACTTTGCCTTACACACCAGAATTGTTTTTACTGAATGTAGCACCAGAGAAATACAAAAAACAAGACTTTTATCTCATTATACATATCGTGACAGCGGCAAGATTATTATATGCTAAACAATGGAGAAGAGGTGGCACCCCTCCATGTTGCTGGTGTGCTAATTGCTCCTCCGTGGGTCGGAGAGAGCGACCGCCATCGCTAGTCCACTTCCGGCTTCCTCAATCTAACTTCAATCTTGAGAGGAAATAACAAAGATTTTGAGGACACATGGTCAAGATTTTATAAATGGATAGAAGAGCATATCATATAAAATTCCTGGACCTATAACTGAAATAAAAAGAAATAACTATATATTTAACTGTGAGCAAAAGGTACATATTAAAATTATAAGGTGGAAAAAAGAAACAAATTCTTTGGTTATAGCATGAAGTCAATGACCATGTAAAAAACCGATACAAATTAATCTTCTCCCAAAGTGTATTTATGTATGTTTGTTATTGTTTGTCTTATATGTATAAAATTTTTAAAAATCAAAAAAGAAAAAGAAACATTTTTATGCCACCTTTCCACACTGATCAGGTGTCAGCATCATCAGGCACGTGTGTGTGTTTCTTTACACACAGCTGGAGTAGAACTCGGGCAGTGGGCCTGGCTCTGCAGGCTCTTTTTCTGTCCCTTTGAGGGTGTAGCGGGGACAGGCTGCTGGGAGGGGCTTCTGAATCACTGCTCTGGAGTATTCTGGAATAATAATAACATTTTAATTCTATAATGAAGCTGTGCTTTTCAAATTTACCTTCATTGCACTTGAGTCTTGAATAGTGCTGCTTTATTTATGAAAAAGCAGGAGTTTCAAGATTCTGAGGGACTCATTAATACATTGGAGAAGCTGCAAGTCACTCAGTTGTTAAACACTCCCCTTGGGAAGAATGTTAAGTTATTTGTCTTTTCTGCATTTTCAGTTTCCTCCCTTGTGTGTTCCTGTTGCTTGGGGGGGGGGGGGTTTCTGTTCCACATATGTTTTGCCCCCCTAGTGGTTGATTCAGTATTATACTGCTTTATGTCCAGCATCTCTCTCTGTAGATTTAAACTGCAGAATTTTATGCCGGTCATAAAGTGATGTAATATTAAACACATGTGGAACAAGAAAAAAAAATGAAGCAGCAAGAACATACAAGCAAGAAAAATGAGAATGTGGAAAAGCATGTTGTCTCATGAAGCAAGACTAGCAACCTCCTCCCATGTCTTAAGAATTATGTTCTCCCTGACCCAGGGAATATGTGTATGGAAGCACACATGTTTCAAGGTTTATGTTCACATAGGACTTTTCCTGATCCAGCAATCAGCCATTGCATTGACAGAAGGGGACCAAATTCAGTTTCCCGTACAGCACACCACCCCAATCAGATATTTAAGGCTGATAAAGATCCTGCAAAGCCTGGAAACCTCATGAGACTTCCCTGAAGGAGGTGGAGTCATTGGGTCTGGCAGGGGTTATATAAACACTCACAGCACAGGACCAAGGATGACTCCTGACAGGAAGGTTGCTAACATCCTTTGGTGTAGTCAGTTTTCTGTAGTGGTTAAGAGTGGTGGACTCTAATCTGGAGATCCAGGTTTGATTCCCCACTCGTCCACATGCAGTGCAGCCAGCTGGGTGACCTTGGGTCAGTCACAGTTCTCTCAGAGCTGTTCTTTCAAGAGCAGTTCTCTCAGAGCTCTTTGAGCCCCATTTACCTCACAGGGTGTCTGCTGTGGGGAGAGGAAAGGAAGGAGACAGTAAGGCACTCTGAGACTCCAAGTGAAGGGCACCTAGACAAAAAAGAATCAACCTCCTATGGCCCTAGACAAAAAAAGAATCAACTCACAGGGAAGAGGATGACTAGGTGGAACAGAGAAACCTTTCCCTTCCCTAGAGCACAGGTGAGGATCCAACTCTGAACATACCGCCACTAGGACAGTGGTTAAATACAATTCCTAATGCAGTGTTTCACACAGCACCCTGTTTGCAGAAACTTCATCTACAACATCACAAGAGGTATTTCTAGACATCTCTAAACAATTGCTTCTTTTCTTAATTATATCCTTTGTAGGAATTTTAATTGTACACTGAACCTAAGAAAAGGAAACACTTATTCTACCATGGGGAGAGACAAGATGAGCCAGTGGGCTGTAATGGTAGAGCATTGGACTAGGATATGGGATACCCTGGTTTGACTCTCCACTCTGCTATGGAAGTTCTCTGGGTGATCTCGAACTAGTCACACACTCTCAGCCAACCTTACCTATCTCATGGGTTTGTTGTGAGGATAAAATGGAGGAGAGAAGAATGAGTTTTTTTGAATTTCCAGTGGGGAGAATGGTGGAATGTAAATAAAGTTAATACATTTGTGGGGCAGAGTGATAAAGTTCCGGTCCCTGACCGCTGGGACTAAGACCTCATGTGTGTTGAGTCTTCAATCGATAAGGCTACATATCAACATTTCCCAACAAACATAAGAACTAGAAACTTTGCCAAAAAGGAAAGCTGAGAGACCCAGTCAAATTCTGTGCCTAATTTAGAATTCCATGCACTATGGCACACATTCAGGCTCATTTACGTTATCTAGTTCATTTAACAGCGCTTTGTTCCACCTATTCCTCTGATTAGTTTTACTATCGTTGTTGCTGATTGTGGACGGTATTTGGAGATCCATCATGGTTTGTGGGAAAATTCTGCAGTTATACACTAAATAGGACAAATGATAGAAAAGCTTTCTTTCCTCCTGTTCCAGGAATAACAACAGTGATTGTCTGCTGGTGGCAGGATAGAACATCCCCCTTGGCACAGCACTGCAAAATTAGGTGCATTAAAGAACATTCATTGCTTCAGTATTGGTTGCTGAAGCAGAGGGATATAGAGGGATCATTGATCTCTTCTTGTGTGACAATTCATGTGTTCTACTAAAGCAATTTACTACAGCAATTAGAATATCTCTGCAGGAGGAAACAAAGCTGAAGACAGCTAAAAGTCACTGAAGTTCAAAAGCTTCAGCGACGGCAGATTTCAAATGAATCCAGGTTTTAAGATGGAATCTGTCCCACAACAACCATGCTCAACATTTGTTAAAACAGGCACAGAGGCGAGAGGGGAGAAAGTGTGTGTGTGTTTTCTGTGGGCAGCAGTGCTGGAAAATGAAGTAAACAGTTCATTCATAGACCAGGCAACAGCTGTGGTAAGTCATCTCTATCCCAGTGATCTATCACTGCACAGCTGCCAAGAACATATTTGCCCAGATCATGGAAGTCAATGGGAACATTACAACATCACAGTCATGGATTAGTCCCAAGAGGCCTTCAGTGCGCTTCTCACAAGCAAGAAATGTGATTAGAAAAGGAGGAAAATGAAACTTCAGCATATCATTATTTGGAACCCTCACTCCTGCATTTTGAGTGCCCCACCACTTAACTTAACATAGCTGCCTTTGTTATTGATAAGCAGATGGGGCCTCCAAAACTGGCAAGGTAGAGCTTACCAATACAGCAGACGGTCAGCTAGTTTATGAAGCTGGTTGGAGGGAGATCTGCCTGCTGTCTCTACATGGTAGGAAAAAGAGTTGGGCTCAGGCATGAAGACATATGGTTCGCCGGAGCCATTTCTCTGATATTCTTTTACTAACTTCAATCATGGTGCCTGGAAGGTGGAAACTGATGGCATCTGCTTGTAACTGGACCGTTCAACTGTGAGAGCATCAGGGAGCTGCAGTGAAATTTCACACATAAGTTGTCAGCCTTTCCCCTCTGGAGATTCCACATGTTCATACTTGGGTTTGCCAAAGTCTGAATGAAGGGGAAAGGCTGGGAGCAGAAGCTGAACTGAAAACAAAGACAAAATCTGGCCCTCACTGAATTTCTGAAAATGCGAATCTCTGAGAAAGAGCTCATTTCAGTAAAAAGAGAAAAAAATGTGTCATGAGTTTTGGATAACCTGCACCTTCCAGCATCTCCTGCTAACAGCCAATGCTTCCATCACAGGCACTCTTTAAATGTTCTTGTATCAAACTTCTACTTCAGCAATAGGTTCTTAATTTATTTAAAATAAGTATAGGCTGGAGATCTCCACTAAAAACATTCCAGGCAATTGTAAACAGGGTCAATAAAACTAACACGAAACATTAAACTCAGCTAAATCAACATTCAAACAGATCCCTAATAAAACAGAATCACATATCAACAACTGCAGCAACCACAGAAGCGGGCCCAAAAATGTAAGAGCAACTGGGATCAGCAACAGCAACAAAATGAATGAGGATATAGTGGCATTTTACTTGGCACCTAAAACTTAATACATTTCAGTGTCAGGTGAACCAAGTTTGAGAGTGAACTGAAAAATCGAATTGTTAAATAGTGGTCTCTAAGCATGGAGGACCGGACTATGACATGCTGAACAGGTCACATTTATTGCATAACACACAAGACAAAAACTGGCCGGCAGCGGACAACTATATACACCCACCCCAGACGTACCCCTAGTCTCATTGCAGGGTATGAATCTCCCGCCAAAGTACCTATAGGTGGACTAAACGTGGCCCAGGATCCTTGGCCCCTATTGTTTGTAGAGCCAAGCTAGGGATTATGCATGCAGACCCCTAGTGGCGGTCCGCGGACACAACACCCCTCCCCCCATAGTTCAAAACCAGCCTAAGTGACATAGTCCTGTAAATAGGCTGGCGGCTGGCACTCTTGCAGGGAACGCCAGGGTGCTGGAACGGGGTTGCCGTGGAACATCTCCGGTCTGCCGGTTGGGTTGCTTGGTGGTGGCACCAGTGGTGATGGCTCCCCTACTGGCTTTGGAGCTGCGGATGGCTCCTCCTTTCACGATGCCTCTATGGGTGTGTGGTTGTTCCTCTCCGCTTGCTTCAGGGAGGGTGCTGTCAGGCATTTGGACCTTGGTGGGGCCTCGCCTCCCGCCAGGAGTTGGCTCCATCTCAGCTGGTCCACATGTTTTCTGAGAAGTTGGCCATCCTCTGTGGACACCTCGTATGAGACTGGACCCTTTGGCTGGATTACTCACCCAGCTATCCACGGGGGTTCCCTTCAAAAGTTCTTGATGAAGACGAGGACTTCCGGGGAAAATCCTCTGGGAGCCACCTTCAGTCAGTTGCCGCAACTCTGGCACCCTGTCCGGATGCAGCCAATCCAGTAGGATCGAGGGCCGCCGACCCATCAGGAGCTCGGCAGGGCAATGGCCGCTGACAGGGTTTGGCGTTGTCCACTGGGCTAAAAGGAAGCATGCAAGGTGGAATTCCCAGTCCCCTCCCGTGATCCGGCTGAGGGCTTCCTACGCTGTTCTCACCATCCGCTCTGCCTGTCCGTTGGTTGTGCGGTGGAATGGTGCAGACCTCATGTGCCGGATTAAGTTCCTCCAGAGGAAGTATTGGAACTCTTCCAAAGTGAATGCCGTCCCATTGTCAGAGACTATCGTGTCTGGCAACCCATGTGTCGTGAATATTCGGCACAGCGTGTGGCTGATGGCCTTGGAGGATGTCATGGTGACCAGGCTAATCTCTAACCACTTGGAGTATGAGTGCACAGTGACTAGAAAGAGCAGTCCTTGGAAGGGGGTGGCAAAGTCTACGTGGAGTTGAGACCACGGCTTGTGGGTGGACTCCCAGGACTGGGTGGGTGCGCTTGGTGGATTCGGCCAGACCCCTTGGCATGCTTGGAATCTCCACACCCAAGCTTCGATCTCCGCATCGATCCCTGTCCACCATACATAACTATGGGCCAGGGCCTTCATCCGGACTATTCCCGGGTGAGCCTCGTGTAGTGCGGTCAGGACGTGGTGTCGCAGGTCATTGGGAATGACAACCCTATACCCCCACAGCAGGCACCCTTTATATGCTGAAAGTTCATCCCTCTGAGTGAGGAATGCCATGGGCCTGCGGAGGTTGTGGGCCACCCCCTCACCACCCAGACCAAGACCTGGGAGATGATAGGGTCGTGGGCTGAGCGGCCGGCAATATCAGCAGCCTGTAGGGGCAGCTCTGGCAGGTCCTCAAGCAAGAGGACACGATGTGTGGGAGCCGGGTCGGCCTCGACTGAAGGGAGAGACAGGTGGCTGAGAGTGTCTGCATGGCCCATCGCCTTCCCCAGGCAATGTTCCAAGCAGTAGTTGTAGCCCACAAGGAAGAGGGACCAGTGGAGGACCTGGGGAGAAAGTACCTTGGGTGTCCAAGGAGAGGCCGGTGATCCATCACGATGGTGAAAAGTCATCCGTACAAGAAGTTGTGGAACTTTTTGATGCCCGTGACAATCGTCAGACCCTCGCGATCGATCTGAGCATAGTTGCACTCCACCACCGACAAGGTGCTCGAGTAACAGGCCACAGGAACCTCCTGGCTGTCTGGTAGGACATGGCCCAACACCGTGCCCACGCCATAGGGAGAAGCGTCACAGGCCAGGATCATCAGCAGAGCTTCGTCGAAATGCACGAAATCAAGAGCGCCTTGACCCCCCGGAATGCCGCGGCCTCCCCTCCCGTGGGCCCCAGGACCAAGGTGCTTTTTTGTCCAACAAGCGGTGCAGGGGCTCTGCAACCACCGCCTTGTGGGGGAGGAAGGCGTGGTAAAAGTTCAGGAGGCTGAGGAACGCCTGCAGTTCCGCCTTCAATTTGGGTGGGGGTGCTTCAACAATGGCCTTGATCTTGTCCCTTGCAGGATGGAGGCTGTCGCCATTCACTGTGAACCCCAAAAAGTCGACCTCCGGGACTCCCAGTAGGCACTTTTCCTTTTTTACCTTGAGCCCAGCCTCATTAAAGCAGTGGAGGACTGCATGGAGATGGGAGGCAAAGTCATCCAGGGTGACTGTGGCAATTAGGACGTCATCAAAGAACGGCATCACTCCAGGGATCCCTTTCAAGAAAGAGTCCATAAGATGCTGAAAGATCCCTGGGGCGACGCTCACCCTGAATTGCAGCCATTTCACTTTGAACACCCCCCGGTGCATGACTATGGTCTGAGTGGTGGCTGTGGCATCATCTACAGGGAGCTGCTGGTATGCCTGGGTGAGATCCAGCTTGCCAAAAATCTTTGCCTCCACCAAGGTGGCCAGAACGGGGCGTACGACTGGGACCGGGTACACATGGTCCTGAAGCGCCTTATTCAGGGTGCATTCGTAATTCATGCAAATGCGGATATCGCCATTTGGTTTTACTGGGGTGACGATGGGGGTTGCCCATGCCACATGGGAGACTGGCTCTAGGACCCCTTGCGCTACCAGGTGGTCAAGTTCCGCATCGATTTTCTGTTGCAGGGCAAATGGGGCATTACGGAATCGCATGCGAATGGGGACCACTTTGGGGTCAAGCTGGAGGGAGACAGGGGGCCCATGTAACACCCTAGAGCCCTGTGGAAAATGGCTGGGAACTCCTTGCAGAACAACACAAGTGGACCCAGTAATTTGTAAAGTCAATGACACAGGAAAGAATTACTGTACAAGTTCAAACTGTTAAAGACACATTAACAAGTCATATAAATTTCTACTTGATTTTACTAGGTGAACTTCATCCGAAGACAGAAGCCCAGTCACAGTGCCAAAGATGTTAAAGATGGAAAGATGGAACGTTTCGACTGAACGTCTTTTTCAACCATCAGTTTGTAGTACTATTCTTTACTTCATGTTTCCATTAAAGGTACAAGTTATCTACAAACAAAAATCACATAACCTTATTATAGCTTACATGTTTGTTTAAAGCATAACCTCAATCCCTTCATATAAAATTACTTATTTAAATTTCTCTTACCTAAACTGGCTGAGAGCAGCTCCCAAATCTTTACAGCATTTTATTCGGATAGCAAATCTTAAACATACAGGTTCAAACTAGTTCCTTATATCCTATTAACCAGGTCACATGATATTGGATACTGGAGGAGCCACCTTACCAACAAACTTAAAGTACTAGAACATTATTCCTCTATTCATCTAAGTGCAATCATGCCAAAGCAGTGTACCTATTTGCTGTTAAAGAATCATCAGGACAAACTCCCAGGTCACATGATATTGGATGCTGGAGGAGCCACCTTACCAGCAAACCTAAAGTGCTTGAACATTTTTCATCTATTCCCTTAAGTACAATCATTCCAAAACAGTATACCTGTTGCTATTAAAGGATCACCAAAACAGACCCCCGTCAAGTGTTGCATCAATCACCTAGGAAACATGATAAGTCTAGTGCGGTGTTTAGACCCCTAGGATGTTCTGACTGGAGTTTGAATATCCAGAATGCCTCTCTTTGAAGTAGTAATTTTTTAATATCCATACTAGTAAATGGTTTACTTTTAACTACTTCTAATACAATGCATTTAAAATCACTCGGGCCATGGTTGTATCTTTCAAAATGCTGCACCATTGGTGCGGATGAAGTTCACCTAGTAAAATCAAGTAGAAATTTATATGACTTGTTAATGTGTCTTTAACAGTTTGAACTTGTACAGTAATTCTTTCCTGGGGACTCCTTGCAGACATCGCGGAAATCCCGGGGGGCACATTGCTTCACTCCCTCTATGGTGATTCCCAATGGTGTAAACTATGCTCTACCCAGGAGACTGACTAGGTTTCCCTCAATCACGATTAAGTCTAGGTAGCCATCAAACTCCTGGTACTGCACCCGGAAGGCCCCCACTCCCCGAATTGGGACCTGGCTCCTCTGAAAGTACACCAAGTTCACGGGTGACGGTCGCAGGTGGGGCCCCCCATTTGGACATAGTTTTTTAAGCATCTCCACTGAGATGATGGATGCCGCTGACCCGGAGTCTAACTCCATTGAACAGGGGGATCTTTAGGGCGGCCGTCTGGCTAGGGAGATGGAGTACCTGCAGTGATGGTTGGCTCGTGAGGATGTGGAGCTCCTTCATTGACGCATTGGCCTCATAGTGAACGGTGGTCCTTCTGCGTTGGGGGGGCTGAGTGTTTGTGGTTTTGTCCCCTTTTGATCGACAAGCACAGGCTATGTGCCTGGAGCGGCTGCAGATCCGGCATGTGGCGTCCCAGAACCTACATGTCTTCCTCTCATGGTGGTCACCACAGCTGGATCACTCCGGTCTGGCGAAATTCTCGGTCCGGACGAATTGTGTAGCCGACCCGGTATCCTTTCGCTGTGGGGCTGCATGGTCTAGTAGACCTCCTTGCTGTTGGTGTTGGCGGTGGCCATTACTGCTTGATGCGCAGCCGCTGTCAGTGGATGCAATCTCTCACATGCGGTGTCTGTGGAGAGGACGGAAGTGAGGGTACACGTCTCCACTTCCATGATGCGACGCCGGAGCTTCTCCTCCCAGAGACTGCAGACGAAGCAGTCCCAGAGGGCCGTGTCCAAGTGAGCATCAAACTTGCACTTGGAGGAGAGGTGGCGAAGCTTGGCTAGGTATTTGAAGGCGGACTCTCAGCCCTGTTGGTTCCTTTGGTGGAAAGCCACATGGAGCGATATCTCAGAGGGCCGCGGAATGAAGTGGTCCTGGAGCGCCTTCACGATCTTGTTGAACGTGGCCTCGTCCAGGGTTTTCAGGGACAGGAGGTGCTGAGCCAAATCTACGATCGCTGGGCCGCAGGAACCAATGAGGAGGCCCTTCTTCCAAGCCTTGTCAGTTACCTGGTAGAAGACCAGGACTGACTTGAGTCCGGTGACCCAAGCTTCGCATTGATGCAGACGGGCTGCATAGAACGGTGGAACCAGCCTGGCTCCCGGAGCCATCGTGCTGCACTGTTGAGGCTAGGAAGCGGCTTGCACACCTTTGGTGCTCATCGGCAGGAGCAGCAGCGGTGCATTGTCTTCCGTGGGTACCCAGTCAGCCTGGCTCACTTCGATGGGATCCCATCCTCGTCGCCAATGTTACATAGTGGGTTTTAAGCATGGAGGACCGGACTACGACATGCTGAACAGGTCACATTTATTGCATAACACACACAAGACAAAAACTGGCCAGCAGCGGCCAACTATATACACCCACCCCAGACACACCCCTAGTCTCATTGCAGGGTTTGAATCTCCCGCCAAAGTTCCTATAGGTGGACTAAAGGTGGCCCAGGATCCATGGCCCCTATTGTTTGTGGAGCTAAGATAGGGATTATGCACACAGACCCCTAGTGGCAGTCTGCAGACACAACACAAACCATTGCAATAAGATCTGTTCCTCCTCTGTCTGCTCTCCCCTTTTATTACAACCAAATATGAATATGTAATAAAACACAATTTCTGCATCTAGTGAACTGCATCTAGTGAGTTTGCTGACATTACTGAGAATGGGTCCATCAGTTGGTTGGGCTTAAAGTGACACCTGATCAGAGCCTTTTGACAGTGATAATGTAACATTCCTAAAACTTTTCTTTTGGCACTTCATTAACTCATTTATTAGATGAATTTTGTTTGTTTGGTATTTTGGTACCATTTTTTATTTTTGTCTTGTTTGTCTTAGTTTGATTATACCATATGCAAGAATTATATCTTAATGTGTAAAGCAACTTTTTGCGGAAAGCAATGTGTTTGATAAGTTTGTTCTCTCAGGCTGCATTCACATGCACAAAATAATCTACTTTGAATCCACTTTCAATGCACTTTCCAACTGGATTTGTCCAGTTCACACAGTAAAATCCAGTTGGAAAGTGCACTGAAAGTGGGTTGAAAGTGGATTATTTAGTGTGTATGACCGCAGCCTAAATTGTCACTGATGTTGTAGTCATGAAGGTGAATGGTGATAAATAAGTGGGAACCCAAAAGAACTTGCAGGAGGCATCTAATTTCTCCAACTATTTTCTCTTACCCTTCCCTGAAAGCCCCCATAGCTTCTTCCCTTTTCCTGCTTGTTTCTCTCATTCCCACCCAACAGCCAACCTAGCATTATCTGCCCCCTATCTTCAGTTTTCCCTCCTCCCCCAGCAGCCTCCACTAGGAAAACTATGGCCCAGTTGTATGGTAATAGCCACTGAGCTGGGGCCACTTTACTTGGTACAGAGTCCTCAAGGATTTGTGCAGGGGGGACCTCACTTTCTCCTGTATCCACCTCCCCACACTATTTTCTTTTTCTCTCTTTCCCTCCTCCTGGCAACCCCCATATCTTCTCTCCTTTCCCTGCCTCATTCTCTCCTTCTTAGCCATTCACCAACCTACCTTTTATCTGCCTCCCTTCTTCAGCTATATTTGTTATTTATTTACCTCATTTATACCCTGCCTTTATCCACAGTGGGGACCAAAGCATCTTATATTATTCTCCTCTCCTCCACTTTGTTCTCACAACAATCCTGTGAGGTAAGTTAGGTTCAAAGCATGTAACTAGCACAACATCACTTAGTGAGCTTCCATGGCAGACTGGTGATTTGAGCACTGGAGATCATATTTCAAATTTAAGATGGTTACTGAAGCATATGAGAGAATGTGATAATAAAATCTGCTTGTGTTTTATAGTTAGTTAGTTTACCTTTATTGGCATTATAAAAGGGAGAACATTAAGACAAATACATAAAAGGATTGAACATAGAATAAATCACGAATTAAAATGTCCCAACATTGCAATATATTACTTCATATAAGAACAGCAGCATATAAAACCTCTGCCACAGAATCAGTTATGTTGTCATCAGTGTTAAGCCGAAAAAACAATTTATATGTATCAGGAAAATCCATAATGCTTGATAAAATTGAAGATAAAATACTTTGTCTAATATTATTATAATAAGGACACTTTAACAACACGAGGCACTGTTATATATTACAGCAAAGTTTTTGACTGTGTGGATTATGAAAAGCAATGGGTGTGCCCAGGAGTAGTGGGCAGCTTGCAACCAGGGATGGGGTGGGGAGTAATTTATCTATTTACATTATTTATAGTCCACCTTGTTAGCAGTCAGACCCCTCCTCTTGCTGAGAGGCAGTTTATAGCTAGAAAACCATAAACACCCTTCCTAATACACACACACACACTCAAATATCATAAGCTGCAATGCACTGCCTGGCTTAAAATGATACAAAATGGATGCCAGCCAGAGACAAATCTGGACATGTAGCTTTGAAGTGTGGGGGAAAGTGGCTGGCTAGCTAATAGCCTCCTCCCCACCCTAGAGAGATGCATAATTTAGCATGAAGGGTTTCCCAAGAACATTTTGCCTTACCTTGGACTAATCTTGTCAAGACCCAGCCTCACTTACCCTCACCCATTTACCCTAATTAAGCAACACTTAACACTGTTCACAAAACCTGGAAGTTTTCCCCATCTGGTAGTCAGAGGGTCATCAAGCACCATTAGCACCTATAGTGAATCTCTGGTAAAGTCATCAAGCTTCTCCCAAAATCATTGTTCACCTTCAAAAAACTCATCAAGTCATTGTTTTGGGGGCAAAAACATCAGACCACACCAGGGATCATTTCCGCCTATAACTGTAGGACGTTGCTCCATAGCAGTGTTTGTGTGTTCTGTGATCCGTACATACACCTCCACTTGCATGTGGGCTTTCTCCTCTTCTCCATGAAATGCTGGTTGTTTGGCTGCTACCTCCACAGACCTCGCTGTTCAAGATTGGTAACTATTGCCTTCCCTGAAATCACTTTCTCCCATCTCCTCCCTGATTTCCTCTTAACCAGCTTGTGTGTTTTTCATGTGTTTGTATGTGTGTATTTTGGCCCTTTTATTCCTGCTTCAATAAAACACTTTCCAGTTGAATATCTGACTGGCTTACTTTGAGAGTTCTCTAAGGGAAAGATACCCATCTACATAGGTGGAGAATCCCAGTTACCCCCTCTTGTTTTGTCTCCTTACAGCCAGGGCTGGCTCACCCGCTAGGCAAACTAGGCATTCACCTAGCGTGCCGGGCCCTGGATGGGGCAGGTGGCAGGCCCTGGATGGGGCACCGAAGTTTGTCTCCCCCCCAAAAGCCCGCACACCGCCTAAGTGCACCAACAAAGTTCGCCTCCCCCCTGCTCCACCACCGAAGCAGCCGCATCCCCAGCCAGCCCTGCATCCCCCGCCCCGTCCCCGAGCCCTGGATGGGGCGCTGAACTGGGCCTCCCCTCTCGTCCTCCACGCCCTCCATCTGGGCTCTGCCTGGGGAGCCGCTCGCCAGAGTCCCCCCCACCTCCTCCTCCTCTTGCCAACCCACTTGGCCTGATCTTTTTGGCTCCATAACATCTTTTCCCCCACCGGGACGGGAGCCTCCGCTGTCCCCAGAGATCTGCAGGGCCACTGGGGGGGGGAGAGTTTCCAGCCCTCTCCTTCCTTGCCTCAGCCTTCTTCTTCGGACTCACTGGCCACTCTCTCACCACTCCGCTCCCTCCCAGGGGCCCTCCGGAAAGCCCTCTCCCTGCGCCTGGCCTCGCACTGCAGATGGAGGTGCTGGATGCGCGGACGGCAGCAGCACTGCTGCTTTCGGCCGGGCCCGGCCGTTGATGGGACGCAACCGAGGGTCGCCATCTGCTGTGGTGCTCTGCAGCTGTTCCAGGCTGGCCGGGTCTTGGGCCACCTCTGCCGGGCGCACTGCAGCAGCAGGAGTCGCTGATGGCTGCCCTGCGCCAGGGAGCCTCGGCTCGGCTGGCTTGGGGGGGGGAGGCTCACCTACAGGATGCAGAAGCCACCAAGGGGAGCTGGAGAGCAGCAGCGGCTGTGGTGGCAGGTGAGTGAGAGAGGCAGCAGGTGGGATGGGGAGGGTGTGGGAAGGCAGGCCGGCCGACCACCGGCCAGCTGGGAGGTCTCCAGGCCCCACCGGGAGGTTGGCATCTGCGTTCGCCTAGGGCGCAGAAACACCTCGAGCCGGCCCTGCTTACAGCTAATTCCCCCAATTAATTAGGAGACTGTCTCTTTGGGTAATAGCCTTACTTACTGGAACTCAAGGTGGATTAAACAGAGTGAGTCAATACAAACATGATGGAACATTCAATAAACAACTCAGTGGTGTTGGCTGTGCCACAGAATGAGTGTCCCACAGAAATGGGTAAGCCACAAGATGAGATTGTTTTGATGCACAACCTATACTCTGGTCAAGTGGTTACAATTAGGACAGAATATGGAGAAACAGAATGGTTTCTAATTGGCAAAGGTATCAGAGGAGGAGGAGGAGGAGGAGGAGGAGGAGGAGATTGGATTTATACCCTGCCCTTCACTACCCAAAGGTGTCTCAGAGCGGCTTACAAACTCCTTTCCTTCCCCTCCCCAGAACAGACACCCTGTGAGGTAGGTGGGGCTGAGAGAGCTCTTGACAGAAACTGCTCTTTTTCAAGAACAGCTCTTATCATAACTACGGCTTGCCCAAGGTCATCCAGCCAGGTGCAAGAGGAGGAGTGGGGAATCAAACCCGGTTCTCCCAGATTAGAGTCCGTGCACTTAACCACTACACCAAACTGGCAAACTAGGATATATTTTATCTCCCTATTTTTGAAATGTGGTGCTGGAGGAGAGTTTTACAGATACTGTGGACTGCCAAAAAGACCATAACTGAGTTCCAGATCAAATCAAGCTAAAATGACCAAATTCAGGCTGTCATCCTTTGGCCACATTATGAAAAGACAAGACTCATTGGGAAAGAAAGAAAAATGCTAGGAAAAGTTGAGGATAGCAGGAAAAGAGGAAGACCCAATATGAGATGGATTGACTCAATCAAGGAAACCACGCTTTCAGTTTGCAAGACTTCAGCAAAGCTGTCAATGATTGGTTGTTTTGGAAGTCATTAACTCATAGGCTCATCATGTTTGACGTGGCTTGGCAGCACTTAACACACACACACTCTGAGACCCTACTCTGAACACACTGGATTTTGTGGAGTGGCTGCTGTTGAACCAGTAGCAAGCAGCCAGGCCTAGGTGAGTCATGCATCATTCAGATGGGTGATATCAAGTCACCCAGTGGTTGCTGCCAGGCTTAGTCCTGGTAAGTCCTTCTCAAAGTTTAAAACAGCCCTGGAAATGGTTCTGGTCCCTCTCATTGCCTTCCTGATGGAAACTAACACTAGAATGCTACTTTAAACAAAAGTAGGGTATGAGTGCAAGGGAAGGAAACTTCATCCCTTTCCATGTTTTAACTTGCTGAGCTCTGATTCTTTCAGGATTTTTGTACCAGTCCAGTTCATTTTGGGTATCAAATCTGGGCTGGGATAAAAATGCTGAAAATGTTGGTATGCACTAAAGAAAGGCATGGGGGAGTAAAGATTTCTCTTTTGGTTTTAAAATATCTATTTCTTTAGATGTGAATGGACAGATTCATTACAAAATACTTGAAGTGACACCCCCCCTTAGATCTTATGTTATTTGTACCTTTTATGCATTCTTTGGCTACCAAATGACTTCCTGGGTCTCCTGTACAAACAAAAAAATTGTCTCTAAAACGGGAATGCTTTCTCTTCCCTGGCTAAAATTCAGCAAGAAGTGTAAAAGGTGACAGGTACAATCCCTGAAAATTTCATTATAATTATAGTGGGGGTTGCACCTGGAAATATGTTTCCCTTTGAGACCAATGTAAATGAATGATGAATATAATTAAAATATATATTATAAAGACAATAAAGGGGGAAATTGCAAATGTAAGTGAAAAAAATTGACAAATCTCCAGTAACTGGACCAAAGTCACCCAGGCTTGAATCCAGCTGAATACTTCCATGTGCAGAAATATTTTCACCCAAGGAATGTGACTTTCTTTACCTCCCCAGCCCTGAAGATCCCTACCCCAAATATGGCATTTGAGGAGCATTTGAGCTGCTGAAAAAGAGGTCAAGTGAAGGCCTCCCAATATTGCCTCAACAAATGCTGGGAGATGGGGGGTCCTGGAGAGCACAGACTTTGGGGATGCTATGATGTCACTTCTGGGTGACACACTAGGCTACCTCCCCTACTCTTTATTGTTTTTAACCATAGAGACTAGGTAAAAGTTTTAGTGTGTGGAGGGCATTTTTTCTGCTACTCAGTTCTTTGGGGGATGGAAAATTGGAGCTAAAGACTGGCAATTCCCCACATCAGGCAGGTAAATGGGAGCCCTGGGCAGGTGAGAAAGACATGTTCCATGGGTGGAAATCCTTCTGCCTGCAGAAACATTCAGCTGGATCAAAGACACAGTGAGCTTTATTGCAGATTGAGGATAACCCAGGTCCAAACAGTCTGGCACTGTAACCACTATATCCCACTTGCTCTGTACACTATGCAAACCAGGGTGCACATTGAAACACATGGGCTGCGATCAGGTGTGCAGTTTGATCCATTGCCATAGCTGTTCCCTTCTGGATTTATAATGCACAGACAGCAACATCTGTCTGTTGTGTGCCCCAGTTGACTGTGTCCCATTCCCCCCCTTACTGCTTGTTTCTTTGACAACTGTCAAAGTCTGATCCTTTGGGTCTGAGCTGGTTTCAAAATGGATTTCCTGTTGTCTGATTGCTCTTTTGCACACCCAAGCCATCAGGCAGGTCTGACTGATCTCTTGTTTTCCAGCCACCATTTTTTATTAGTTAGTGATGTGTGTATAACTGCATGTTCACACCTCTCTCTCTCTCTTTTCCTCATCTTCCACAGGGGCTTCTGAAAACTGTGTTTTCTTTATAAAAACTTTCAAACAAAGATGCCTCTGCACCTCAGCTTTTTTCTGTGCTTTGGAGAAGAGGTTAACTGAAAAGATTAGAGAGGGAGGATGGCAGTGAACTACATATTCCAGCAGGCTCATCAGTGCTTGTGTGCATGCTCAAAGGACAAACTTTTGAAAAAATGGCCAACATCCCCATGAACTACATATCCCAGCAGGCTCAGAGTTATCAGCACTTGTGCGCATGCTCAAAGGACAAACAAAAAAAACGGCCGACAATCCCACTCCCTGGCTTCTGCATCTAATTGCTCAAGGATATGGTGAAAGGTCTTTGAAGAGTGCTAGAAGGGGTGAGTCTGATCACAATTCTCAGTTACAAAAAACCCTGGATCAATTAGAGGTGGGGGCCATACCAGATCAACTGCATGTCTGACAGCAGACATGCTTTTCTTTATATTCTAGTACTACTATAAATGATAAAAAGCAGCACCTGGAAAAGATTTGTTGTTTAAACATCAGTCGTTCTCTCTCAGGGAACTCTTGTTAAAATCATAGGGTAATACAACATAAAAACTTCAGACTCTTTTAAGCTATGGTGGTAGAACCAGTGGGATACAAGTGAAACTCTATCACCTGACAAAACAATAAAAACACCCTTTTTTAGAGCGGAAACTATTCTAAAGGATAAAAAAATGGATGTGAGTCATGAGGGCTTATATAAAAACATAAACTAGTTCTAGTTCTTTTTCTTTCCTTGGGTTCCAATAAATAATTGAAGTCACTTTCCCACACATTTCAACTCTTGGCATGGATATATAAGAACTTTGGAGGGGCGAGGAGCCATATCATGTGCGGTAGAAGAGCAGAGACGGATCTGGTTGCTTAAATGGGAGAAATAGTAAGATTTCAGATAGGAGGTTGTTTTGGCCTAATTTAGAAAGGAAATCCAAAATTCAGAAGAAACAGCATACATCACTCTTTTACAGGGTTGCCAACCTACAAGTGGGGCCTGGAGAGCTCCCAGAACTACAACTGCTTGGGGGGCAGAAAGCATTTCAGTAATTCCAAACAAACAAATAAAAAATCATTGGAGTGTTGTTTTTTTCAGTGCTCCTCAATACTTCCCAATTTTTCCATTCAAAACTGGAAAAAAGATCCTTTAAAAAAGTCTCCCCCCCCCTATTTTTTTCTATTTCCTTCCAAGGCTGCTCATATGCCCATATCACATACTTAAAAATGAAGAATCCTATGGAGCCACAGTGATTGGACTGTAAGGTTGTTGGTTTCACTTATAAGGGAAATCAATGTATGGTGTCAAACAGCCCCCACTGTATTAGAAGGCAATATTGCTTAACACTTTTCAAAGATTCCTCTCATTCTTAAATACACGCATTCTACCTCTCCCAGTATTTCCCAGGGACAACAAGCAGTCCCTAATTTTTGGACTCTGTTCCTGATAAGCCACTGTTCCTATTTTTGTTTGTTTCCTAGGGGCTGAGCAGAACTGTGGAGGGGGGTCTTTAAACTGGCACTAAGGGAGATCTTTCCCCCCCACTTTCCCATGATATGTGTGTAATTTGGCAGCCAGGTGGGGCGAGGCCGAATGGGGCAGGGGCCTTGGGGCCACTGGATAGCACAACAGGGCAATGGTACATGAGAATGCTGGGGTCAGGGAACCACGGGTGGCAAACTGCAGATGGGCCATATGCATACAGTTGGGTGGGGCTGGAAAATTGTTTCTGCAGCCCTGACTGGGGAAGGAGTACCATTGGACATGCACGCCCAAACTAGGCTAGGGGAAGAATGGGAATAAGGTCCCAGGGGAGAGACTAGTTATCAGCCAGTCATTAAAAGCTCTGATTCAGCACTCCTGGGGGTGGCCAGCAGAGGAGATGGGACTGTAGTGGGGCGAGTGAATGAAACTATGCCACAGGGCCACTAATAGAACCCTTCTGATGGACCCAGGTGGTGTGAGTGTAGTCCTTCACTGAGCCATGGAAGGCAGACCCTTATTCTGCCTACTGTGGCCAGCAACCTTGCAGGTGAGCTGGTTGGACTCCAGCCCTGCATGACATGTAGGATATGAGTTACAAAAATAGGCCTGGTCTGTATAATTATGCTATAACTAGGGATGACAGGAAGAGTGCGGGTTGCTAGTGTAACATCTTAATAGGGAACAATAAGGCATCTCAGCAAAATCTAACACTATTAATACCTCCCTATCCTTAACAGGTTCAGGCGCCAAAAGTTCTCACCTGAACGCTTTCTGGATCTGAAATGAATCAGCAGTGCCATGAATAATTCGGGAAAACTGCTTGCTCCACAGTTATTTCCTATCTGTATAGCAGCAGAAACAAAGTTAAGTGAGTTACTTCTGTGATAGAAAACAAATAAAACTTTGAAGTATTTCAGATATCCTGTGAACAACTATGCAATGTTTATCCCTTTATTGACTGATTCATAGCGGATAAACTATCCATCCAGAACTGGAAACATTCCATAACATTCAAAGGAGTCCAGTTTCTTGTGCATGTGTCGGGTGTGGGGAGCTTAATTCCCTTTGCTTGATGCCACTGTTGCTCCCTCCATCTGCTATTTCAGATGACTCATTCTGACTTCTTGACTTTTTATTCCCTTAGCTAGCCTTGAATGGGGGCGACTAGCAATTAAAATATTAGCTGGAGGAAAGCATTATCATAATGCACATAATTATCTCTCAGTCCCAGAATTAATTAGATAAAATTGGGAAAGAAAAGACTGGTGAAATCTAAGACATACTTTGCGTGACTATGATCTTGGGGCTGTGTGCCCTGATGCAGATTTTTAAAATCATTAAGTGGGGTTTTTATTTATTTTTGAGAAGTGGGTGAGATAATGAATGTGGGTGTCATACGGATATGAGTTCCACACTATAAAGATAGTATCTTCACAAATGTTTCATGACTGTCTGATTCGGGATACCGGGTTTCTTGTTATGGTGGGATACCTCCCAGGCATCCCCTCCATTACCTGCCAGCTCCTGAAAAGCCAGCAGGAGAAAAATATGGGGGAAGTGGGGAGGCACATTGGTGGCAAGCTGGCATGTGACGTCACTTCACCTTACTGGGATACAAGGGCTCACGGATCTCTATTCCAACTTGTATCTGATGAAGGGAGATTTGACTCTCAGCTTATACCCTGAATATCACGTTGGTCTCTAAGGTGCTACTGGAGTCAAGTCTAGCTGTTCTACTCAGGGGTCATTTCGTAGAAGTGACAGAAGGCAACCCCCACTGCTCAGGCTCCACTGGACTGTTTTGGATTACTAGCTATAGGGGGACGGACATGCAGATCTGCCCTCACAGAGGAGGGAGAGCTTGTACCTGAATAAAAAACTTGGTCTTAAAGCTGCGACTGGACTGTTTTGGATTGCTATCTGTGGGGGGGGAAAACAGATCTGGGCAGGAAGGAAAGAAGGAAAGGAGGGAAAGAAAGAAAGAGAAGGGGAAAAGGACAGAAAGAAAGAGAGGAGGAAAGAAGGAGGGAAAGAAAGAGGGAGGGAGGAAAGGAGAGAAAGAGAGAAAGGAGAGAAGAAAAGAAGGAGGGAAAGAAAGAGGGCAAATGGATGGGGAGGGAGGGAGGCTCTCCCACCCCCAAACAAGCCCCTACTACCACCCCGTGGTTCCCTCACCCCCCCCCCATCAAGGCCCTGGGAAAGGCGGGCGGCAAGGCTCTGGAGGCCTTCCCTGGGCTCTGCGCCTCGGTGTGGGTGGGGGTAGGGGCTCTGCAATTTATCTGGCTGCTTCTTGCTCCCCGTGGCCCAGGGCTGCTGGGAGCAGGGGGCAGGGCTTTCTGCATTGGCTCTTTACTGCCGGAGCTCTGCTCCTGTGCGGTCCTGCAGGAAATGACCCCTGGTTCTACTGCAGACCAGCAGGGCTACCCTTCTGAAACACACTTCACGTCACTTACTCGGCAGCTGCAAGAAACACTGCTTTTATAGTCTGCACTAACAGATTTGACTCAGGCAGTGGCATGAGAGAAGAGGGCATGTGCCTCCCCCCATGCCTTTCACCTGAGCCAAAATTGCCCTAGTGGGGAATTATTTGCATAATCCCCATTGAGGCATGGGGGGGGGGGTAAGGCAGGAGCTGGCTCTTCCCCCATGCCACTGTACTTCATCAAATCCTCTCCTGCAGACTTTAAAAGTGACATTCCCTGCAGCTGCCGTTTCACTGAGGTAAACGTGGGTTGAGTCCTGAGAACCAACCCAGACTCAACTGGTTAAAATTATATTGTGTATTTTGACCCTATTGAAGTGGGAAATAGGCACATACAAGTAACACAGAGAAAGGAACCTAATGTCTACAAAGGCTGTACAAAGCAGATAGTATTTGCATTTATAAATTGTGTTAGAAGGAACTGCCTTTTGGGATCAAAAGACATACAAAGGTCCATCTTGTGCTCATTTATCTATTTTATCCACACAAGCCCAGCAAACTTTTGAGATAGTTCAAATGAAGGTACTATAAATAGTGTTGTCAGAACTGTAAATAGGTTGCTTGAGCCTGCATTTGCCAGGTTATCTACCTTTGAAAATTGTTATACTGAAGTGTGTGTATGCGTAAGCATTCCCTACATTCAAGGACAAGTAAGACACCTTGACCTCAATCATAATATTCTTATTGCCTTACATAAATTTCTTATACAACAAACTCCTGCCAGGGCTTTTGGCCATCTGTGTCAGGACACCCCATCTGTTTAATTTCCCATAATTCTCCTGAAAGAGCAGAGATCATTTACGGAAGGACACAGCCTGGTTATACGAAGGAGTCTGGGGAAAGCTGGTAATATTTATTAGTGAGCATATTGATTCCTCAGTCCTTTAATGCAAAAGAAACCTAACAGAGTATGTATCATTAGCTACTATCCATGGCCAAAGATAAAAAGAAGTTGCCTTAGGCTTCTATCACAGGTACCTAATAAGGTAATCAACATATTTAATACTGTAAGATTAATTTTAAACAAAAAAAGTTTAGCAGTGGCAACAAGAAAGTAGCAGAGCACCTGCCATTTTACAATGCATTCCACCTTATTTCATCTTTAATTCGCTCAATTGTATAATATATATTTTACTTTGAAGTCATTTTCTGCCACGGATTTCATTCACCTATTCAATCATTTATTTTGCAAACTGAGGCTAGGAGCTGTTCTTAGTGTTCCTTTACATATCAATGTCACACATTAGGGAATACACTGTGTACATACATCTACCGTGCATCCCTAATTTCATAACCTGTCATTACTGTCAAATCTTGTAACCATAGCACTATTTATTTTTTAAAATACAGTTTATAAAAGATAGTAAGAAGTCATAATCATTTTAAAAAACATTTTGCATTCTGCCTTTTGCTCATACTTATCAAATGTTTGCTTAAATGCATGTAACATGTTTGCAAAACAGCTTCCACTGCAAAGTGTACATGTCATCTCACAAAACTGGGTAGTTTCCTTAAGCATGTGGAGTGTATTGTGGGGTGTATCTAAGACAACTCACATAGCAGATGGCAGGAATGTATCTGCTTAGAGTTGTTGTTGGTTTTTGCATCTAAGTATGTGTGTTTTACTGATAAAACTGCAATATAAATACTTTGAAATGTTCTCTCAGCACTTGACAGAGCCCCACTGACACCAGCAGTGCTTCACTAAGCAACTACTTTGAAGAACTTAGGCTGAAAAAAAATCTCATTATGGGGCCCTGTCTGACCACATCTTGGGTCCTATAGAGGGCATTTGGCAAATGTGGTGATGGATTTACTGCAGGCAGGAAGAAAGACTCTGCATGACGGGGGGGGGGGGAGAGAGACTGGGCCAAAACTGGCCCTATGATTCAGACTCGTGGTCTGGGTGGGGGAAAGCTCTTCCAGTAGGAATGTGGCCATGCTAATACCCCACTCAAATATCAAAATAGTTACCAAACCTCTATCCCAGCCAGCACAATAACTTCTTGAAACTCCTACCAGGAGCCTAGTGGGAAATGTCCCCTCCCCAAGTGGTGGACCATGAAGTTAGAGACCAAATGCTATACTGCCTGCAGCATAGAGTCTTATCTGTATTATAAAAGTCCCAGGTTGCATCATTGGTTACCAACCTTTTCCCACAACACTATACAGTGCTACATGTGAGTCATTCAAGGCTCTTGGCTGCTGGGTTCATATTCTCCTTGAGGGCTTGGTTTAACCTCTGTCTCTGCCTTCTAACCCTTTAATGGGGGGAAATAGCCTTTTGTTTCCATTTGGCTGCTCTCTCTGGCCTGCCTCCTCCTCCTCCCTATCTAGTCCCCCCTCCTTAGACCTTTCCCTTTGTCTACATTTGGATCTTCCACTTGGTTCCTTCCTAGGACCTTTACCCCAGGTAGCTTTCTCCTCGTGCTTTATTCCATTCATCCCTCTGGAGTTCTCCAGGCCACCCCATGTAAGAAATAGCCTGCAAGCCCCAAATGCTAATCTGTCACCTCTTTTTGAATCAGCTACTGAGGTCTAGTCACTTTGTAAAGTACTCTCTGCAGCTGTCTGTTGGTTCCCCTTCTGGAATCTCACTGCAACTTCCCTTTTATTTTTCTGCTTACCACCTAGGTGAAGGGTCTAATTAGATCAGCCTACTAACCACTGGCTAGGGGCTGCGGTGGCTCAAGTGGTTGAGACGCTGAACTGCAGGCGGTCGGTAGTTCAGCATTTCAAGACCCAAGTGCCACAAGACCATCTCTGGTCCCAGCTCCTGCCAACCTAGCAGTTCGAAAGCAAGAAATTGCAAGCAGATAAATAGGTACCGCTTTGGTAGGAAGGTAACAGCGTTCCGTGCACCTTGGCATCTAGTCATGCCGGCCACATGACCACGGAAACGTCTTTGGACAGTGCTGGCTCTTCGGTTTGGAAACGGAGATGAGCACTACATCCCTAGAGTCGGATTCACCTGGCTTTTGAGCAAGGGAAACCTTTACCTTTACTAACCACTGGGGAGGAGAAGCAATCCAAGCTCTTGCATCACCATAAGAATTATCATAATCTCATTAAACAAATGCTAAAATACTTCTTGTGGCAGTGACAGGAACTCTTGAGTGTGGTCCAAAGGGAGTGTATGAGGAAAGGTGTGAGCCAGAGCGAGGGATGCTTGGGGCTGTCCATCAGCTGGGCTGTCCCATCTCTCCTTTAGTAGTTTGCAGAGGAAAAACATCAGTTGTGCACTGCTGGCCTGCCTCTGGCTTCTTCCTGCATGGGGACAATCCAGGAGCTCTGGCCATCCTACCCTTTCCCCTGGGCCATACTTGCCTTTACAATGTTAGTTGTCCAGCCTTAATGTCTGGTAGTGACGTCAGAACTGTAGTGTAATGCCTAATGCCAGAAGGCATTCCTCCTTTGCATGTGCCTGCTTGGATCAGTGGTTAGGGCATTAGGGCACTGGACTTGGATGTGGAGGCTGAGAGTTTGACACTGCCCTTCTGACTTGTGTTTTACTGCCAGTTGGTTCATTGCCAGGAATACAGGTATGTGTTGTCTTTTGGCCACCCCCCCCCCCCCACATCCTGCAGCTTGGGCCCATGTATCCAGTCTGACATGTGGTGGTCCTTAGATGCTCTAGAATGTACAAAATCCTATTTAGTATTTTTGTACTATTTAGAATTTAGTAAATCCTAGAGCATCCATGACATCACTTCTAGCTTCTACTAGGAGTGATGTCAACATCCGGCATGATGCTGGTGTGTGATCTATTCTCTCCCAAGTTTCCTCCTGCCAGTGCCTGTAGTGCTGGTGGGCAAAGGGTCAGGATTCTGGGAGGTCTGCTGTTATAGACCTGACAGCCCTCTGCTGTTGGATTACACCGTCACTAGGTGTTTCCTCCCTGTCCTCTGGTACTCCACTGGGGGTGGGCAGGCAGGTGTAGCATTGAAGGGCCATGGTTGCTGAGCAGACAGTGGTGGCAGCTAGATGCTACTGCAGTGGTGACCCTCAGGATTGGGCTGTACACTGTTTAAAGAAGTCTGATGCCCCTCATTTGAATAGTCCATGATATTCGAGGGAAGTGAGCCATCCTCGGCTGAATCAGAATTTCAATTATCCAAAGACCTGCCACTGTTTTGACAGGGCCCTTCTCTGGCCCAGGGATAACCATTGCATTTTGTCCCATTTCTCAGCGTTTCATGACAAAGGATTTTGCAAGTGGGAAAGCAGTATTGTTTTCTCATACTCAATTTCCTTCTCATATACCCCTCAAGGAATTAATACAGGAAATTGGGCAAACAAATGAGGTCACTGTCAAGAGCTGTGTGAATATCTTAGCATTGCATTTCAGCTTCTTTTGGCTGCCCACAGCTTTCTCAAACCTGCTGGCCATTTTCATTTAGTGCAGAGCAACTTTATGGTCCTAAGACAAATACCTCTTGACACCTGCTCCTTTGTTCGTCCTGTAGATGTTTTGCCACTTAGGGATTCACTACAACATGTACTATGTGCACAGGTGAACATTCTGAAGCTAAAACAGAAATCCACCTCCCATATACCATGTCAATGGGTACTGTTTGTTTTTTTTAGAAAAAATCAATAAAGTAAAACAGCCTCCCCCCTTTTAACAGGGAAAAGTCTGCATAACATAAAACCTAGGTTTTCTGTACCTAGCGGCACCTCTAAGACAGTGCAAAGAGATGATTTGGGAGAGTAAATCTTCAGTAAATGGAAAGGTCTCTTTGTCCAGATGGATTTTACAGTCACAATTCACTAAGTTCATATGCATAATCAACAGATTGATATAAAAATGCTTCTTTGAGCATACAAATGAGCCTGGAGGGCTTGAAGCTGTATACTACATGCCCGATTATGCAAATTCCACTAAGAAGCCCAGTGTAAGCAAATGATCAGGGTTGACTAGACCAGGATGAGACGATACTTCATCCATTCCATCTTTTACTCTCTCAGGTTTATTTGCATATCCAGACAAGCATATTGTGATAAATTTGGTTATTTTGCTTATTAATGACAAATGTTCATTTGCAGGAATTTCTGGCACCAGCATGGTGACCAAAGTGGAGGCACACGCAATACCTCCTAATTCCATATGCAGAGTAATCACCCGGGATAACCTTCCTGGGACTGTACTCTGCATTTTATATAAACACACACACACACACTCAGAGTCTCTCTCCGTCTTTGTGCGCACATGCAGCAAAACAGCACATTAGAGAGAAAGATTCTAACCCCAGTCTTATCCATGATGTGGTTGTTTTTTAGATGAAAAGGAGTTTGTTTCCCTAGGAGAGAATTCATGTAGGCCACTGATAGTGGCAAGGAAGCCTCCCACCACCCCACTGACTCTCCCCACCATCATTCAGCTGGGCAGCCAGAGGGAAAATTCCCAGGGGAACGGGGCAAGGGTGTGATTGGCATCCTCAGTGACACCACGACGTCACTTCCAGCACAATTTGGGAGTGATGTCTAATGTCAAGCACATTTCTTGCATTCAACCACAGAGATTGGGGTGAATTCTACAGCATTGTTCCCTATGTGATCATGGCACCTCCCGGTTGTACTGGAAGTAATGTCACCACACCACTAAGCTCCCTGTAGTTGCCAGTCTTTGGCTGGCAGCCCTTGAGCTGATACCCCTAGACCCCCATCATGGGGCCCCTGGGTGCCATGGTGCCCGTTATTGTGTTTCCACTATTGCGTTTCCCAGTAGCTTCTTCCTTAAAGCAAAGAGCCAGTCCTGGCTTTCCTCCACTTCACTGTAGTAAGAGGTGCTTTAGAAGACCACGGGAGGCATCACCTTTGGATCTACATGGAGCAACCATTTGTAAATTTAAGTCCTGAGTTCTAATACAAAAGCTGCATATAAGTACTCTAAATAAATAAAATAGCTGCCTCCATCCAAGGAGGATGCTCGACTTGGAACCGCCCAGCATTTTGTGATTGTCCTCTTACAGCAACCATACAGGGAATGTAAGTAGTTCATTGGCAGAAATCAAGTAGTCAATGTTAAAGAAAGCAAGTTAGCCGATATCTGATTTTTCCTAAACAGAAAACTTGTTCCAGGTTGGATAAAAATTTAGAATACAGGTTGCCTTCCTTTGAGCTTGACAGCTTAATTTCTACTACCATTAAATGGCTTTTTTGTACCCATCTCAACTTGACAGTCATGCCTCTTTACAATGGCAATGCACACCTCTTTTTTACAGTGGGTCACTCCCAAATAATGATGCCCCATCTCCCTGTTCTGTAGTTTATTTATGGTCCATGTAGACAGTCCATTAACAAACGAACAACTGGTTTGAGTTGTCAGGTTCATGAGCAAAACAGGTAACTCTGAATCTACAGGAGTGAAGGGAAAGATCATTGCATAGTAGTATAGCACAGATATTTTGCATAAAGAGAATACTTGGTGGGGGCCTTGACATGTCTTATATTAATTTTAAAACAACTATTGCCACGTTATATAATTGTATACAGTTGTTTGGACCATACATAAGGACAAACCGACAGAGCTCACAGAGGCAGACTTTTCCCACCGCTGCTGTCCTCCAGTATCCCCCCCTTAGAAAATCCTTTGCTGGGTTTTAGGGAACCCACGTAAACTAAATGCACTGTTTCATGGGAGTTGCAGGGAGAATCATCTACCTTTCCCTCTTCTGCTGGGAGAAACAGTGTGATGGAGTGAGCTTTCCATTCACACTGGGTGGGAGGTAGTTTTGCTGATTCTGCTTCCTTTCTATAGCCCCTCTACAGAGGTCCCCCAACTCTCAGCAGAGTATTTTTGGGGCTAACAGGAGGCTGCTGGGGGAAGGGACATCTGCCTCCATGAATTCTTTCTGTTCTGGCTATCATGATGTCCAACCTTACAGAACTAAACAGCTCAACAATTCACTAATTCATAGTACTGACAACCACGTGGTAGTGTCAGTCTATTCAACAGAAGAATAGGTGTTCCCATGAAATATTCCCCAAATCATATTTGCACCTCCTTTCAAGTTCCTTAACTTTCCATACTCTACATAATTCAATAATGTACTCATAGAGCTTCTTCTTGGAGGGTAGTTTCTAATTTATCAGCAGCTATCCAACTCAGAAGGAGCTACGGTGGCTCAAGTGGTTAAGATGCTGAACTGCAGTCTGTGGAAGGTCGGTAGTTCAGCAGTTCGAGATCCAAGTGTGCCGCATGATGGAGTCTCTAGTTCCAGCTCCTGCCAACCTACATTACACATTCCATTTACACATTCCATTTATATACCGCTCCTTCCCGGAGGCTCGGAGCAGTTTACAGAGACATTTAAACCTAGCTAGGGCCACAGTGCAAGGGGGGGAAGTGAATACCTACTAGGCACCCAAGCAGCGTTCTTCTTCTCTTTTTTGTGTTGTTCTTTCGGCTCTTATTCCGTGGTGGGTTCTTTCTATTCGATGGAGTCGGCGATGGAGTCTTGGCGAAACTCTTCCTTCCCACAGCGACTACTTCTGGGTTGGTTCCCACGGTACACGGCTATGCGACAGTTGCAGTGCTGGTCTCCGTCCCATAGGCTCCGACCGCGCCACATCGTCTCATTGCCATGTCTTCTGGGCCAATCACCGCCTGAGTCGCTCGTCGTCCGTTACCGGATCGCCGCCATGTTCCGCCGGATTGCCGCTCGTTTCCTGCACCGCAACCCTAGAGTCGGATTCGACTGGCTTTCGAGCAAGGGAACCTTTACCTTTACTTTTTATCCAACTCAGAATGATTTCAACATCCATTTATCCAATTAAAACTAGAATCCTAGGCAGACTTAACTGAGAGTCAAACCCAGGGGGACATACTCTTGAACAAATTTGCATAGGACTGGATATGAAAAATGGCAGTAAAAGTCCTTTTGATGTTGAGGAAAGATCATTTTACTAGGCTCACTATCACAATTATAGTTTACAGTACTACAATAGCTGGGCCACTGCTCCATGAAACCGTGGTTTATTTTAATTATGGTTAGCTCATGAACCCAAGAATCAGCTCACAGATGGTCATTCGAATTCTGGTTACTGTCATCCAATGCAGTTTTCATCTCCTTTTCTCTTTCCCCTGCAGAGACCTGGCTGGAATTCCAGTCTGCATTGCAGTGAGGGCAGCACTAGGGAACCAGCCAGGATTGTCAGGATATTAAGGTTTATAGATGCCATGAAATTATAGTTAAACATAAGTGTGTTTAATAAACCTTCTTCAAAGCATGGCTTCAGATTCTAATTTGATGGACCGTGTGTAAGAGTTAGTGAAGTGGCCCATCTTCAGAAAATCATGCTATTCGTACTTTAATTAAATCATAGTTTTATGTCACATCTGAATGGAATCATTTGGGTTTTTTCCAGAGAAGAAAGAGGTGATGCTGGTTGGAAAGACTGATAATTTAGGAATTATGTTACCAATCTAGAAGAGGGTTAGTCTCTCAGTGGAGCCAGTTTGGTGTGAGAGCCAGTTTGGTGTAGTGGTGAAGTGCGCGGACTTTAATCTGGGAGAACTGGGTTTGATTCCCCACGCCTCCACTTGCACCTGCTGGATGACCTTGGGCAAGCCATAGTTCTGTCAGAGTTGTCCTTGAAAGAGCAGTTCTTGAAAGAGCTCTCACAGCCCCACCTACCTCACAGGGTGTCTGGTGTGGGGAGGGGAAGGGGAAGGAGTTTGTAAGCCACTGTGAGACTCTGAGTGAAGGGCGGGGTATAAATCCAATCTCTTCTTCTTCTTCTTAAAAGCCTGGGGGGTTCTTCTGGACCCACATTTACTGACTGAAAAGCAAGTCAGCATTGTTGATAGAAGTGACTTTTTCCAACTTTGGTGCAAATGTCAACCTATTTGTTTTTGACTCAGTTAATCTGGCAACTCAAAGCTATAATATTGCAATGCATTTTACGTGCAGCTGCCCTAACAGAAAACCCAGAAATGTTAGTTAGTTCAAAATACAGTACCCCCCTTTAACTAAGACAGAATTCTCTTGCTATGTTACACCCTCTGAAAAGTACTGGGTCCAGGTGTTGATAAGTGAAACAGCTCATAGTTTATTTCAGCTTGGGAAAACAAAACAAGGAAAGCAGGACCGGAGGCCTATTTATATTCCCATTGTGAACCACATCCAAACACACACCCATACCCATGACAAGATTATTTACAGTGCACTTGCATTCCATAGGTCAGTCTAGGATTCTGACCGCCCGATTGGGTGCGTTCTAGGATCCGTGCTGGCTATTGTCTAAGAGAGCGAAGCTTAAGCTATTCGCATAGCTGTGTACCCGACCAGGTACACGGTCTATGTAGGAACACAACACCCTCACCAGGCCCCACTCCCTGCTGCTGATCAGCTGGCTGGTGTGGGGACTTACCAGGAGAGAGAGGGAAGCCCCCAGGCGATGTGGCGATGTTACTTACAGTGTGCACCAGAAGTGACATTATCATGTAAGTGACATCCGGCGACACTCTGGTATTTGGGCAAAAGCTGTCATGGTAGAAGCAATTTTTACCACAGAATTATTGCCCAATACTAGAGCGTTACCACAATGTTGGAGCTTGATAATGTCACTTCCAGTACATCCCAGAAGTGACATAGCCATGCTGGTAATGTCACCTGAGTCTCCCTCCAGCTCCTGGTAATTCTCCCCAATCCCCTGCTGGTTGCCAGGAGGGACCTGGCAACCCTAGTGTCTTAAAACATGTAAATCAACAAGTGGCATGTTTCTGGGCTGCTATTGAGCTTTAAAGCCCTTCATGGCTTGGGACCTGAATGACAACCTCTCCCTGTATGAAGCTGTGTGCCTGCTACAATCATTGTAACCATTCTTCCTGCCTTGGAATGGTGTACTCTGTGGTGGCCCATTCTGGGGCTTTTTTCATTGATTCCACAATTGCTCTAGAATGGGCTACCGCTGGAAGGAAAGATGGCACCCTCCCTGTGTCCAAGACAGCCTGTAAAGCAGTTTTATTTCAATGAGACTGAAGCTGATTGATGTTGCTGCCGTGATGGTTTTTTAGCTGGTATTAGTTCGTATGAAAATCCCACTCTTTCGTATTGTAAACATCTATGCTTAAGCATGTCTGTAAACTGCTGTGAGCCCATGATGTGAGGAAAAGATTTTTTTAAAGGAATAATAATATGAAGTGTGTCAAATTTGTCTGTTGAGTAAGGTTGCCACCTCCACATTGGGACATTCCTTGAGTGTGGCTGTAGTGCCTGGGGAGGCTGAAATTTGGGGAGGGAGCTCAGTGAGGAAGTGGTGGCATAGAGTCCACCATCTAAAGTTGTCAGGGGGACTGATCTCGGTTGGTGAAAGATCAGTTGTAATCCTGGGAGAAGTCCAGGCCTTACTTGGAATTTTTCACTTAAAAAGCAGTTGCAGTGCTATCCATCCAAAGGTGAACTGACAAAACTCTGAGGCTTCCGTGTGTGTGTGTGTGTGTGTGTGTGTGTGTGTGTGTGTCTTAAATGCCTTCAAGTCACTTCCAGCTTATGGCGACCCTATGAATTAATACCCTCCAAAATGTCCTATCATTTACATACTCATGTCTTGCAAACTGAAGGCCATGGCTTCCTGTATTGAGTATTTTATTGAGTCCATGAGGGCTACTGTCCCTTTTATCTCCCTTACTTGTGAATATAAAATAGTATTCACTTCTCTGTATTACTTGATTACTCCTTGTTTACTTGATGCTCAACACTAGAGAATGGATCCTTAATGGGGTTTTCCCACCAGAATAGGTCGGGGAAAACTTTACTCCTTTTTGTTTTGCAACAAAAGCAATTGTTTTGTGTTATTTTATTATCATAATCACAGTTACAAAATAACAATCATGAAAAAAATCAAAAAAATCAATGAACAGACTTTGCTGCTAAGCAGACTATAATTAAAACAATCATCAAAACCTCTTCACACACACACAGAACGAACTGGGGGAGGACTGCATAAGTGTCCATTCAGAAACACTAGTGAATAGGGAGCAATTAATTAAGCATGGTGCAATGGAAACAACTGGGAAGTAACAATGTAAAAAGAAAACTGCAGGAAGCTTTGCTGAATAGGGGTTACTTCCAAGTAAACATATAGGGAGAGTAGCATGTTGTTAAGTGCTTGTGGGGTTGCCAGCCCTGGGTTGGGAAATACCAGGAGATTTGGGGGATGGAGCCTGAGGAGGGCAGAGATTGGGACATAATGCCATAGAGTCCAGCTTCTAAAGTGGCCATTTTCTCCAGGTGAACTGAGCTCTGTTGCCTGGAGATCAGTCGTAAAAGCGGGAGATCTCCAGCCACCCCCTGGAGGCTGGCAACCACACCTGTCTGTGGGACCATTGTCTCGTTTCCATTTGCATGTGATTGTGTGACAAAGAATCCTTCACCAATGTAAAATGATCTCAGAAACAAGCATTATGAGAAATATTTTGCAATAAGTAGGTTTTGGGAGTGTGCCTTATGGCACAGAGAGGATGGGGTTTCTGACAAGGGGATTCTGCATTCAGAGCCCTGTGAAGCTTATGAATCTATCGAGTTCATAATGACTAATTCCAGCCTATCTACATCATTGGGCTGTTGTGAGAACAGAAAGGGAGAAACCAGCGTATAGGCTACTCTCAATGCCTTACGAAGGAAAGGTGAGATACAAATAAATGTAATCAACAGTGTGGCTTCTAAACATGCCGTCATGAGAAATGCCTTCAAGGTTTCAGCACGATAATGGGAAATCGCGCAATTGCCTCCTATTCCCTTGCAGCAGTGCTGATTGAAGCACACAAAATAACCTATTATAGGATTTTGCTATACTTGTTAGCGTACAGGGCTGGCTGTGTGCTACCACCGGGAGGGAGGAAATGAGCTGATTTTGTTATCTTCTTGCTTTAAAGAAACCTGGATCAACATCAGGGAGCAGGAGTGTGGAATGTTATTAACCACAGATGCAGCAGCTCTCCTTCAGCTAGGACTTCTGGGGAAATGCAATCAAGACCATTACCTCACCCAGTCATGTGTCAGTGCATCTGCTGCGGGAACCCAGCCAGGACACGTAAGTGCGGACTTACACTGAAACCCAATCTGTCAGCCTGGCAGAAATGATGTTAGCAAAATGGCATTTCAGGCATTAGGGAGCACACTATGCTTGGCAGGAGGAACTAATAGAAAAAAGAAGGAGATGTAGGGCCCCTCTGGGTAAGCAAAACTTTGTTATCAGTAACAAGGGGGTGGAACTGCTGGAGTGGGTGGCATGAGACATTTCAGCATGCTAAAATAGAAAATAATAATCTGCAATAGATACCAGTTTGAGGGAATGAATTCAGATGGATTGCTGACTGTGTGCTGGGAAACACAGTTTGGGCTAGCTCTACAAGACTCACAATATACAGTGGGCGAACTACGGAAGTAGGGTTGCCAGGTCTGGGTTGGAAAATACCTGGAGACTTTGGGGGTGGATCCAGGAGAGGGCGGGGTTTGGGGAGGGGAGGGGCCTCAGCATGGTACATTGCCATAGAGTCCACTCTTCAGAGCAGCCATTTTCTCCAGGGGAGCTGATCTCTGTCAGCTGGAGATCAGTTGTAAAAGCGGGAGATCCCCAGGCCCCACCTGGACGTTGGCAACCCTATACAAAAGCCAAAAGAGTGGAAGTGAAAGCATTTAAAATGAGAAAGATAAAAATAAAAGGATAGCAACCAGAAGAAAGAATAATTTCTGCAGGCATCCAAATGTCCCTTGTAAGTCTCCCAAGAAGTAAAACAAGGAAGATGGCACAGAAAACAAAAAGTGGATTAAGGCTTTTTTAATAGCTAGATCTTAAACTCCTTATATTTGTAACAGTGCAATCTAAGAACTCTTTCCTGAGAATAAGAACAATTGACTAGACCCGCTTAAGTTTGCACAGTTTCTTACCAAATGTATACAAATAATTTTAAATTCTGAGGTAATTTTGCAGTAGTTTCAGGTCAAACAGAAAAAGCACTTGGTCGTACAACAAAGTCATTTAAGGAACTGACTGAAACAAGATGTGATGCCCCCTATTTTAAATTATTACTCAAGCTCAAATACTTTGGCCACCAAATGAGAAGGGAGCACTCACTGGAGAAGACCCTGATGCTGGGAAAGACTGAAGGTAAAAGAAGAAGGGGATGGCAAAGGATGAGATGGTTAGACAGTCTTATCAATGCAACAAACATGAAATTAAGCAAGACTCTGGAGCATGACGAAGGGCAGGAGGGCCTGGCGTGATGTGTTCCATGGGGTCACGAAGACTCAGACTTGACTGTGTGACTGAACAACAACAACAAAAATATGCAGGGACAATTTCATAGAGAATATATGTCAACTGGTCAGTGGCTTTTAGGAATGAGAGCTAAATGGAGTCTCCAAAGACATGTGGCTGGCTGCTGTTATAAACAGAATTCTGTGCCCTCCAGGGTAACTGGTTGGCTGCTGTGTAAAACAGGTTGCTGGACTAGATGGGCTACTGGTCTGATCCAGCAGTGCTCATTATGTCTATTAATCACACACACCCCGCTCTTTCTCCAAGGAGCTAAGGGTATGCTCTTCATTTGTCTTTCCCCATTTCATCACAACAATCCTGTAAGGTAAGTTAGGTGAGGGATGACTTGATCCATATCACACAGTAAATTGAAACCAGATGAGAAAACCAAAAGTAGACAAGGCACCAGAATGACCATCAGATTAGGATCTGGGAGACCTGAGTTCAGATCCTTATTCAGCAATAACAGATCACTGAGCTAGCTTAGGCCAGACACACTCTTGCTTGCCTGATCTACTTCATGTTATGAGGATGAACTGAAGGAGGGGAGAACCATGTACACTGACCTAAGCTCTTGGTAGAATGAGGGGAAGGGCTGTGGCTCAGTGGTAGAGCATCCGCTTGGCATGCAGAAGGTCCCAGGTTCAATCCCCAGCACCTCCAGTAAAATGGACCATGCAGTAGGTGATGAGAAAGACCACTGTCTAAGACACTGGAGAGTTTCTGTCAGTATGAGTAGTCACAATACTGACCTTGATGGACCAAGGGTCTGATTCAGTATAAGACAGGTTCATGTGTATAAATAACTTGGAAGTCTTCATTGTGAATAATTTTGTTCAGATTCAAAGCATTTATGATATTTCTGAATGTTGTACTATTCAGGTTGAATCTTAACTAGTAAAGTTCTGGTACGACATTAGAACAGAACAGAACATCCCATTTATTAGAAAACTTAATCAGAGAATAGAAGACATATGTAATTCAACGATATGATTAATTCAAATGGCTGGATATAATTTAAACAATATTCAATCCAACAATCAAATCCTCATGAATGTTATCTTATCTATCTAGACATCTTTTGAACAAAACTTTCTTCCAAATACACTGAAACAATATTTCTTTGCTGAATAATCAGCTTATCAAAGCCGTAAGCAGCCATCAGATTGGTACTACTGTTCTCTCAAACTGTTTTAAACTGTTCTCTCAAAAACCCTAGCACTCTTTTATTAAAGAAAAAATTACTTCTCCATCAGGAAACACAGGAAGTAATCATAGCCAGTTATGGGCAATTTTATCTTCAGTTCTCACTAATTTCATAAAAAGTTATTTGTGCTCTAGGATTCTAGGGTTCAAGGTATGTTTATGGTACCACAAGTGGTTCAAAAATTATATGAAGCAAAGGTAAGGCCAAACAGCAGAAAGTAGAGAACAGGTGAGAGATGCCAGAAGTAAGGAAACACATCCATAAGAACATAAGAAGAACCCAAGGCCCATCTGTTCCAGCATTCTGTTCACCCAGGGACCAACCAGATACCTTTAGGAAGCCCACAAACACGAAAACTACAGCATCATCATGCCTGTGCCCCCCCCCAACTGATTTAAAGAGGCTTACTACCTCTGGTACTGGAGGGAGTAGATACTCATCATGATTAGTAGCCATTGATAGCTTAGTCCTCTATGGTTTTGTCCACTTCCCTTTTAAAGCCTTCCAAGTCAGCAGCCATGACCTCATCATGTGGGAGCGAGTTCCACAAATTAACAATACACTGTGTATGAAGAAATTCTTGGTTTTGTCTGTCCTGAATCTCCCAACCTTCAGCTTCCTCTCCACATGTGAGGCCTGAGTGATCTGGAGGTCCAGACCCCACTTCCAGCTGGGAACCAGGAGAAGGCTCCAGCTGCCGGGCTCAGCTCCTCCCTTCTCCCCTTCAGGGCCCCTCTTGGCTGCTCCAAGCCTCATTTCTATGGCTACCGTTACCGGTTGCACTCCAGCACAGCTGAAGCCTCTCGCACATAGATTATTCCATCTTTTGATCCTTACTGGGATTTCTGACTGTATAATGCATTATTCCTAGTAAATGAGATTGCCTGGGCTACTAGGGTTGCCAGGTTTAGGTTGGAAAATACCTGGAGATTTTGGGGATTGAGCCGGGAGGGGGGGTTGGGGAGGGGGGGGAACTCAGCAATCTACAATGCCCTGGAGTCCACCCTTCAAAGCAGCTGATCTCTGTCATCTGGAGATCAGTTGTAAAGCGGGAGATCTCCAGGCCCCACCCAGAGGTTGGCAACCCATTGGGCTACTCACCTGTCAGCGAACTACAAGGGCCACATACAATATTGTTTTGTTAAGGGCAGAAAGTTATGTCTCAGGTTTCATGCTATATGTAGCTGCCTTATACCAAGTAGACCTTTTAGTCCATTCACCCCAGTGCTGTCTACCTTAACTAGCAGCAGTTTTTCAGGGTCTCAGACAGGGAAAGTTCTTTCCCTGGAGATTGTGTCTGGACCTTCTGTGTCCAAAGTGTGTGCTGTACCACTGAGCCATGGGCCATTCCCTGAGGAGCAGGCTAAAATCATACAGAGTGACATTTGTTTCCTACTGAAGACCCTGACTGGCCTGACTAACTTCTTTCCTCAGTATAAGACTTGCCATGAAACAGATAGAGTATAACCCCTTCTATAACAGATAGATTATAGCCCCTCTACACCAGTTTGGTGTAGTGGTTAAGAGTGGTGTAGTGGTTAAGAGTGGCAGACTCTAATCTGGATAACCAGGTTTGATTTCCCACTCCTCCAAATTAAGCCTGCTGGGTGACCTTGGGCTAATCACTTCTTTCTCAGAGCTCTCTCAGCCCCACCTACCTCACAGGGTGTCTGTTGTGGGGAGAGGAAGGGAAAGGCAATTGTGGCCCCGGTCACATGGGCCAGATATCGCGGGGGGGAGGCGTGGCTGTTGCCCCGGAGCGAACTAACGCACGGCAGCCAGATCAAATGTCCCGCCCGACGTCCCGCCGATGTCCCGTGGTTGGGGGGAGGTGCCGATCATACCTCATGTTATGTTCTGACAGCATAACATGAATCGCTCAATACACTTCCCATGTTGAGCTTCGAGCCGGCCAAGGCTCCGACAGTACGAACAATCTATTGGTCGCTTCAAAACAGCGACCAATCACAGAAGAGCTGTTCCCTGAGCGGGAAGGACACTGATTCGCCTTTATCTATGCAATCTGATTGGTTGTTATGTAAATAGTAGGAGTGGCTATATCAGCCTGGTATGTTTAAAAGGAGCCCAGCTCCAATGTTAAGTTGTTCTGATTCCTTAATGCATTTGTGTGCTTGTTCGAATAAAGCTGAATCACTTGCTGAAATCACTCTACGGGTCTTTGTTAGCGCGATCTAACACCTCACTCCTGCGGCGCGGCAAAGAAGCGGCATCGCGGGGGTTGTGTTGTGTTGAGCTAACACCGGAAATGTGATCTGATGCCTGCCCTTGCCCCGTGGTTTCCGGAAACTAGTACCTCGGAGGTACTAGTTTTTTACAGCGCATCTTCAGAGTGAAGCCTCGGTGAGCCACGGGAACTCTACGCTTCCCAGATGTGGCGGTGAGATCGCACCCGGAAAATCCGCCTATCTGCCGTCTCTCTAGCGTGCCTAATGCTCCGTGTGACCGGGGCCTGTAAGCCACTTTGAAATTCAATAAAGCAGGGTATAAAAACTTATTCTCCTCCTCCTCCTCTTCTCCTCTGTAACAGAGAACACTGACCAGTAGAGTCTACTTTCAGCACTGACAGCTTCCATTGGGCCTGTCAATTCTGCTAGTGATAGAAGAGGAGGAGTGTGTCTATCAGAGTCAAGTAACTGCACTTGAGTGGTGACCTCCTGGTACAGTCCATTTACTTCCCTATTAAAATGCCACTGTTGCTGCAGAGCAGATTAAATAGAGCAGAATTTAATGGTGCAGCCCGATCAGTGACAAGAGGCTTATTTTTCTTCCAGGTCCCTTTAACTCCAGGCCTCAAGCCTGAAGGGATTACTGATTTTGGTAATGTCACTTGTAGATTCATGCCTGACACTGTTTCTCCTGGGTGCCTTATCTAGGAGAAGGGGAAGGGGGAGAAATCCTTAAGGAAATTAAATCTTCCAGGCATGAGACATTCTGCCTTTAAGCATAGCCTGGAAACTTATTGAAGGGTTTCCTCTCAGAAAAGAGAATTCATTGCAGCCACAGTTTTTCTCTTGGACAGAAATCCTATCCTCTAAAGAGCTGCATTTAATGTACAAAGCCTAAGGGGAAATTATATAGTCCAGCTGCTTATAATTGCCATGCTACATATGCCATGTTACCCTGTAGAAATAATTCTTTTTCATTTTCTTATTCCAATCCACTTATAGCTACTCTCCCAATAAAAATTATGAAGTACACTTTACTGGGTGACAAAAAAAAAGAAAGGGTCAGGGCAAGTTTAAACTTAGGTGGTGCAACATAAAATGGGGCTGCTTCTTCTAACTTCCTCTACTTCATAAGAACAGTCCTGCTGGATCAGACCAGTGGTCCATCTAGTCCAGTATCCCACCACATAGTGGCCAACCAGTTCCTCTGGAGGGCCAGCAACAAGGAATAGAGGCCAAGGCCTTCCTGGTGTTGGCTCCTGGCACTGGTATTCAGAGGTTTACTGCCTCTGAATATGGAAGCTGCCCTCAGTCACCATGACTTGTAACCAATGATAGACCTGTCCTCCATGAATCTGTCTAATCCCCATTTAAAGCTGTCTGTACCTGTGGTTATCACAACCTCCTCTGGCAGCGAATTCTACATTTTAATTATTTGCTGAGTAAAGAAGTGTTTCATTTTTTTCTGTCTTGCATCAACTGTCCATCAACTTCACTGGATGCCAAGTTCTTGTATTTTCAGAGAAGAAAAAGTTCTATCTATTCTCTCTGCCCCATGCATCCCGTTCCATACAATCAACTGGGACAGCGTTGTAGAAGATCAAAGGTTGCTAGCTTTGGGTTGGGAAATACCTGGAGATTTTGGGGGTGGAGCCTGGGGAGGGTGGGGTTTGGGGAGGGATTTCAGAGGGGTCTAATGCCATAGACTCCACCTTCCAAAGTGGCCATTTTCTCCAGGTGAGCAGATCTCTGTCACCTGGAGATCAGTTGTAATCCCAGGAGATCTTCAGCCACCACCTGGGGGTTGGCGACCCTAGTCTGATTACCAGACACAGGAGACAAAGAATGACTGTTTCCATCATGCTGTACTTGTGATTTTTACAGGGACATCTAGCAGGCCACTCAGAGAAAGTACTGGATGAGATGGATCAAAAAACATACACAGACTAATAGTTCCAAAAAATGGCAGCAAACAATATGTAAGACGGCAAATGCCTCTATCCAATAAGAAAATATTTGCAATGGTGGCCGAAGCATAAGCTTAGTCTTCCCAGGGAAACTTTATTTGATGTGATGCTGATCCACCACAATTTGTTTCATCTAGATGTAGTCGTCCCTGATACCCCATCAGGTCAGCCCCTTATTTTTCTTTAGGAATAAGCCAAGGCAATTTTAAGATTAGCTCAGTTTTTATGAACTATCTGACAAAGTAGATCTCCTTTTCTGCTACCCACCACCTCAATCCTCAGAGAGTTGGATTTGTCCAACAGGAAAGCTTTGGGTTTTCAGTTAGATTCCATGTGTGGGAATGTGAATCATCTGTAAGAGTCAAGGCCAAGCAGCAGCCCCAGAAGATCATCACTGAACCAGGAGCTCCCTTGTTTTTCTCTCTTTGGGTCTGGCCTCTTGTGTAAAAAGGTAAATGTGAAGGTTTCCCTTGCCCGAAAGCCAGTCAAATCTGACTCTAGGGATGCAGTGCTCATCTCCGTTTCCAAGCCGAAGAGCCAGTGCTGTCCAAAGACATTTCTGTGGTCATGTGGCCGGCATGACTAGATGCCAAGGTGTATCTTGTGTATCTTGTGTATCTCTTGTATATCTATACTTAAAAAAATGATGTTCCTACTCCATACAGGGGAAGCTTTGTCACTTTGCTGCTCACAATGTCATTCTCTGCCAGTCATGCCTATAAATCAAGCGCAATTTCACCAACACTAAGCACTTTCCTTTGAAATCCTCCGTTATAAATAAATCCAAGGGCTGAAAATGTTTTCCTCATGGGTTTTCTATTGCTTGGGAGGGAGAATAAGCACTGAGGGTGTTCTGCAGGAACTACAGAGTTTACATCCTTTCTATGTTGCCTGATTTTTGTCATCTGAAATGCTGTCAGCTGGTGGGGGGAAAGTCAAATTAGTATGGTTAGTCCACTGTGCAGCCCTTATCTGAGTCTCTCAGGATGGAAGCCACTTCAAGATGATTATTGTCTCCTACTGCTCCTGAAATGAAATTGGCCCTCCTGGGGCTCTCTAAGAATGGAGAAATTGTTTGTTTGAATTTGCATGAAAAGCCTCCCAGACACAGTGAAAGGAGGTGACAACCTATGTGTTACTTTTCTGCCAGCTAAATTAGGTAAGGGATTCCCCCCTCCTTGTTTAATTGTACAGGATACTTAGCCCTCACTCCCTTCCTTGCCCTGTGTCTTTCCTTACAGTCCACTACACCTTTCATGTAAACACAGGTGGTTGTTTACATTT
>NW_015165256.1:289684-297537 GCF_001447785.1 Gekko japonicus
TAGATTATATCTCCTTTGAATTCCCTCCTTTCATTTTCTGTACAGTACACAATGATGCTGCCAGAACTTTTCACTTGTGATTCAGTGCAGTGGCTTCAGAGGATGATTTGGACTCCCACTTTCAAATCCCTATTCAGCTGTGAAGTCCACTGGGCTAGGGCTAGCCACTGCATGAGGTGGAGAACCAAGGCTGAGAAGACCCTTTACAACCCTCCCCCTACCAGAGAAAGATTCCCTCACCGTCCCTTTCCTCATACCACTGTAAGTGGTGGCTGGCTGTACATTGGAGATATTGTTTACTACCGTACGGGTGACAATGTCATAAGTTTCCTTCAAAGCCACTTTGCTCCAAATTCTGCCAGAAAGGACAACTGGGATGTGGCAATACCCTGCAAGCATTATTTTATTAATATATGTTGTAGTATTTCCCCTGATGAGCTAGGTATGCCATTTAAAGAGGGCAAAATGGGTAAGTGGGTAATTGCCTCCCCATGCCTCAGACTGTATGTGATTATCCTCAGGAGCAACAGCAAATGTTTTTATAATGCACTGAGGGTTTTGGGGGTTTTTTTAACGGTTTAATGTATCTCATCCCAGGCCTTGGAACTTTGTTCTAAATCTTTTCCATTATGATGAAATTTTTCCTGTCCTCTTGCTGATACGTAAGTTGTGTTATCACTTATTACTGATGATATAGTGTCAACATTATTATCTTATATATAGCTGAGATATTTTAAACACACTTCTTTGCTTGAAAAGAATAAATGCAGATATTCAGAAATCCACAAGATTGCTGAGGTTTTGGCTTTTCAGCTGGGAACAGAGCACTGGAAATATCTAGCACAGCAGCAATTGCAGCAAAATTATAACCAAATGTTTTCCAGTTACATTACAGGAGAGGACACACGTGTATTTCTGTTTCTGAATGGAAACCTATACAATGTACCTAAGAACTAAATTAATAGTAAGAATTTCTATCCAGTCCCCTTTCATTTGGACTCTGGAACTGAAGGCTTGCCTCTTAGTTATGCTTTTTTTTGGAAAATTAAAACAAGTCTGCTACAACTTTCAAGAACAAAGCCACCTACGACATGCTCTCCCTTCTCTTTTTCAGTCTCAGCTGCCTCTGTGACTGACATAACTGTTCTCTAGCTTTACCAGGAGAGTCATGGAGTTTAACCTTCCCACCCACATTTCCGTGAGTACTTAGCCAATTAAGCCCCCTTGTTAAAGTCCTTTTCGATTTGTGTCATTGTTTTCTCTGCCTGGTTCTGGTTAAAATTACTATGGAGGCTGATCTATGATCAGAAAAGGCTTCTGAAATCCTCTAATAGCATAATCCTAAAAAAGATATGCCCCATTGATTTCAGTGGACTTAGAAGGGTTTAAGATTGCACTGTAAATGTCCCGTCTTTTACTCCGTCCCAGAAAATCAGATTAGCATTGCTTGCTTGCAGCAGCATAGTAAGAAGATTTTTAAAAAGTCAATCTAAAATGATGAAGAGTCTGAAAAATGTAAGTCACATTACTGGACTTGAGCGAATGTCCAGATTTACCAGCAATCAGAGTCTGATGCAGGATATTTTTAGTCTTCTTGGCATAATTTGGACAACCGTACCCCTTGGAGAGAAAAGAAACTGAAAAACTCTGAGGTGGAGATGGGGGTGGAATAGGCAAGTGAATAAGCAGGTCATTTCTTAAAAGCTCTTAGTATATCTAGTAGTTTGGAAATGTTTGTTTTTGAAACCTATGAAGCTTCCATTTTTAATCAAAAGGTCCCTGAAATATCCATGAAAGTGGGGGGGGGGGTCATAGACTGCTGGTTGTGGGTCTTCTTCTCACCATAGTGCCTTTCTGGATATTGATATGTAGCCAACATAACTACCAAATGCAGCATTTGAAGGAATGACCAAAGAGCTCCTTCAAGAGGGTTGTGGCTCAGTGTAAGAGCTGCTGCTTGGCATACAGAAGGTCCAAGGTTCAATCCCCGGCACCTCCAGGCAATAGGTGATGTGGAAGAGACCCTGAGACCCTGGAGAGCCACTGCCAGTCTAAGTAGACGATACTGACCTTGATGGACTGATGGTCTGATTCAGTATAAGGCAGTTACATGTGTGTGCTCACTGTTGTTGTTGAACTCTCCCAAATCCAAACCTTCTCATCACACATTCAGCTGAATGCATGGAGAGGAGAAAGGGATCACATACCCACTTTCCATGCTTCCAAACTGCATGCATTCAGCTAAACCACATGAAAATCAGGAACAGAGCCTCCCACTACAATTCTCCTGCCCCTCTGGCATTCAGTATTTATGTGGAGAATGTGAAAAAGGCTTCTGTGTCTCTTCTACACATATTCCCCAAGAGAGGACCTCATTTTACAAGGTAGAACACAATGCATTCTGACTCGGCTTCAAGTTTGCATAAAGATGTTCTGTTGACAACGTGGTCCTCTACCACTGCTGAAAGAAATATGCTGTGGTTGGGTTTCTTTTAATTACAGGTTGTTATCTGGCTGCTGCTTTGTAGGGTGCTGTTTTTGACATTTTATGCTCTTTATGCCTTGGGACAAGGAGCAGGACCTGAAGGACTATTTGTTCCTGCATAAACTGCCCATTCTCCGGGGATGGGGGAAACCTGCCTTCCCTGGCCCACCTTCCCTGGCCCTGGCCCACCCGCCAAGGCAGGCAAGCCGGAGAAGGCCCTTGAAGGAATGGGGAGGCATTTAAATGCCTCCCCGTGCCTTCCCTGGCCCACCAAAGTGGGGGATCCAGGGAAGGCTTGGAGAGCCCCCCCACCCCCCGATATCCTATGGCCCCAATGGAGTCGTGCTGCAGCAGCGGCACAATCTTTCCATTGTATTCTATGGGGCCATAGGATACAATGAGAGATCGTACCGCTGCAGTGGCACAACCCTAGAGAGAAGGGGGTTAAACTTTAAAACCCTTCACTCTTTGTTTCTCCTGCCAGCCCACCTTGGCAGGCTGCCTGGGGAGGCTTTTAATTTTTTTATTTTTTTATTTATTTTATTTACAGGTGACTTATATACCGCTCATAACCCCTAGCGGGTCTCAGAGCGGTTTACAATGTGCTACTATATAGTAGCCAGTAACCTACCTAGGGCCACATATGGTGCAGGGGGGGGGGACAACCTACCAGCACCCCTGATACGGCACGATCTTCATTGTTATGTGTTGTTGTTGTTGTTCCTGCGACCCGGCTGCTGTCAGCTGGACGAGCTGGCTGTTATTCTTGGAGCGGCGTGTCTTTCCTCAGGCGCAGCCTCGGCTAACGTCCAAGCGGCTCCTGCCGCGCTGCGTCCCGCGTTCTGATGTCGCTCCAGCTCTGCGTCCAACTCCGCCTTCGACTCCGCCTCCACCATTGCTCGGACCAGTCACCGCCGTCCTGGGTCGCTTTCACCATTTCTCCGCCGCCGCCATTTCTTTCTCGCTACTGCTGCCGCCGACTCGACTTTTTCTTCACTGCCGATCACCGTCCCAACACAAGGCTGGGAGGAGGGTGCCCCCTGCCACCTAGGGCAGGTACCCATTCCTCTGATGTTAATTAGAGCCGCTGGGTTGGCGGGAGCTGGGACAAGGGCCGGGGGCTCAACCTGGCCGCGGTGGGGAATCGAACAGCCTTCTGGCTGCTCATCCAGATGTTATCAGCAGGCGTTGTAATGCCTGCACCACCGCTCCCTAATCTTTCTTTGCTTCTCCAGCCAGCCTTCCCAATCTTTCTTTGCTTCTCCAGCCAGCCTTCCAGTGAAGGAGAGGTATTTAAAGATGCCTTCCCATCTTTTTTTGTTTGTTTGTTTGCTTTCCCAGCTGGCCCACTGCCTGGGGAAGCAAAGCAAGAGGGGGGAGGTATCTTTAAATGACAGGGGGTGTGGCATATGCAAATAAGTTATGCTAATTTATTTATTTGTTTATTTATTTATAAGTTCAATTTATAGCCCCGCCCTCTCCGCAACGCGGGCTCAGGGCGGCTCACAATTAGGCATAAGCCAGTGCATAAAACACATTTAAAACCATTTAAAACAAATTCTACAATATTACATTATTATTATTAAGTGCTCTGGATGTTCCGAATTGATCTTCCATAAAGATGGGTAATAAGCTCCTGCACCTCTTTTTCTACGAAATGACCCCTGGACCCATTCAAATACTAACCAGGGCCAACCCTGGTTAGCTTCTGAGATCTAATGAAATCAGGACAGTCTTGTTTAAGTCTTGTTCAAATTCTGTAGAAAGGCTGAAAAATTAAAAAAACTGAACTTCCCCTCCCAATTAGTTTTCCACCTTCAAATTTAGGTGGGAAGCAACAAAGGATAGAACTTTTCTGTGCTGTCCTCTGATAATGGGATAAAATGTTCAAAGATACCATCCTCATACAAACTTTATTATGGTTTAAAGCAGTCAGTTCAGATAGTAGTATTCTCCCAGGTTGTTAATTACTGTCTTGGCCTGGCTGCTACCACCCTGTTTTTACTGTCATACTAATGCTGCTTGTTTGTTCTTTCTTCTTCTTGTTGTTGTTCTTCTTCCTCTTCTTCGACATTTTATTGCTCAGAAGATTTTATTAACTGTATTTAAATTGTATTTTTTAATGCTTTAGTGGCTACCTTGGATAATATTAATAAAAAGGCAAGGTTAAATTGGTTTAAAATAAATAGGGTAATCTGCACAGGGCACAACATTCCTGTCTTCTGAAAATGAGAGCCCTTCCATACATTGCCATGTTCCTGTTATCTGAATACATGATATATTTAATAGACCCCTTTGAATGAATAAAACACTTCTGAATTCTCCTCATGCCAGAGGTTGTTTTCCCCCCAGACTAGAGCAAAGTGTCATCTGGTGTGACATGACTTTTCATCTTCACCAGAGCACCATGTTAATCAAATATGACAGCAATGGCAACACCTGCTGTAGAAATGCAGCACACAGCAGCAGAAGTAAGTAAGGCACTCAAATGTCATCTTGGATTCTGCTTATGGGGGTGAGGAACACACACACAAACACACACACCTCTCTTGTCTGCTACAAATGTAACCGCTTTGTTTCTTTAAATGTACATCTGAATAGTCTTCCATCAATCCTAGCTGGCATTTTACTCTTCAAGCATTTTCAAATTTTAATGAACATTTTTTAAAACCCAAATATATATACAAAGATTTCTTGATCTTGCTTGTGAGCTTGAAATGAACAAAGCACTTTTATTTGCTTCCAAGAATTCTTCCATTGAGAGTATAATAAAAATAAAAATCACTTAAAAAAAAAAAGTTAAATGCTAATGCCACTGGCACTGATAAGGGGTTTTTTGTTGTTGCTGCTGTTATGAAATATACCATTCCAGTTGAATGAAGGTTAGTTTTGTGATGCGGGGGGGGGGGGGGGAGAAGGGATAGAATGAGGAAATTATACCTTTACAAAGGGGAGATATGAGATTCAAGGGAGGAGAGTAAGTGCATACCCTAGATTTTAGAAATGGAGGCAAGAAAGGAAGGAAGAATCAGGGATTTGTTCTGGATAACACTGCTTAGGCCTGATTCAGATATAGGAGTGCACTGAAGAAGCCCTAGGCATCTATTTAGCTTTCCTATATTAGATCATTTAATTCCTAGCCAGAGGTACACCTCAGTAATGCTTTAGGAAATACTATTGGAGAATATCTGCTTCCACTTAACCTTTTATTAAAGCCTAACTATTGCATTCTTAACTTGACTAAATCCAAAAGAACATTATACCATCCATCATTGTTACATAGATAATTAAAGGAGTGCAATTACATGAGTCTATAAAGTATCTTACCCAAAAGTAAACAGGTCACTGGCACGGAGCCCCTTCTGCAAAGAAGCTCACGGTCAATTCAACTTCCCTTATTTATAGGATTTTAATGTCATCTCCTAACAATAACTAACTGTCCCACTTGATCAGGGCAAGGGTGTAGACTTTCCAATTTCCCGGGGGGGGCTGGGGCTGGGCCAGAGGCATTGCTTTGCTAGGAGCAAGGGTGGCTCCCGGGGGAGGCTGAGTACCTTCCTGAAAATTTCGGCGGGGGCTGAAGCCCCGCCGCCCCCACGAAGATTACGCCTATGGATCAGGGCACACATTCATGGTTAGTTCATTAGCTTATAACTCCAAACACCACACAAGGTTATCGATACATTAATTGTCTTCTTAAAATATATAAAAATTGTTCATTCGGTCTTGCTACTTTGCTGTGATAAAAAGTAGCAAGAATGAACTTAAAATTAATAATTACAAGTTTCTCATACATATGAATATCTTTTGGCCCTCAACCAACATGCCCCTCTTTGAATCACCTCTCCAGTTCTGTGAAGCTGGACATTCCTGTCATTCTTAGACACTCTGCAACTATATTGATTTGATAATGGTGGATTCTAATCTACAGAAGGACGCACAATTATGTTACGACTTTGTTTCTTCTCATCCCTCTCCAAGGCTATTCTATTCTGTGTCTCTAAACTCCTTTTTTGACATGCTTCCCTGAGAAGCCAGACTAGCTCTGTTTCTGTGCACAGAGTAGGCTTACCAAACGCCGGCGGGGGAAATCTATTTCCTGGCAGGATGCGTGCCGCGGGGGACGGCTGTGCGCGCTGCACCCGCCGTCGCCAGGATGTGACGCTCCGCGTTACTCTGGCAACGGGGCCGGCGTTTGGTAAGCCTAGCACAGAGACATGTTCTGTCATTTTTTTGGTCAAGTCCAGGAGCTGTTTCCCTATATTTCAGGCTATATCTGTGACAGATTGCTGCTTTGGCAGTGTTCCAGATGCCATTTCCCTCATATTACGATGGCATCTGTCCCCCCAGGGAACTCATGAACCTTCCAGAATCCTCATTGTATGGCTGCCAGTAGTCTCCTGATGGTAGAGAACACATTCTTTCTTGGTGATGGTATGTACCCAGAGACCACAGGTCCTATTGATACTGAGAAATTGGGGTGGCCTCTGTAAAAAGAGTTCAGTTCAGCCTCAGCACTCTGGAAAGATCCTCATTGAAATCTAGTTAATTCAGCCTTCTACATTGACTCAAAACTGGTAGTAAAATAGATTCCATTTTTTCTTTTTTTTCTTTAATACTTGACATGTGTTTCTTGTCCTGCAATGAACACAGCCTCATGTTCGATGGAACCTGTTTGTTTGTTTTTTTGTAAAAAGTTTTTATTTCCCTCTCCTAAAAAGGAGAGAAATTTCGCTTTAAAGTTCAGAAAAGAAGGAAGGGTATATAGAGGGACAAAGAAAAGTGTTGAGTGATGTTAATACGGGTATATTAATCTGTTAGTATTAAAGTCAAAGTTCAAATCACAGTTTGAGACTTCTTCTGCAGTTGGAGAATCATCTGTTTCTTCTTTTTCCTTTCAAATCGGGTAATTAATATGTTAGTAAAGTCCTTTTGGGGTTAGTATTCCTTCTATGGCACTGTCCAGATAAGTCCTTAAAATTTAAGATGTTTTCCCTTTTTTCTCTCTTAAGTTGTACTTTGGGCCTCTGGCTGCTCCTTTTACTTCTTCTTCTTTCACCTCTCCTTCCGAGCTGCTGTCATCTTCGCTTCTTCCCGACATCCACTCTGCGAGTTCTGCCTCTTCTTCTGTATTGGCGTGCTTTCTCAAAAATTCTTGTGCCTTCAAGATAGAATCAATCCTTTCTCTTTTATCTTTAAATTTACAGACCAGTCCTTCTGGCGTTAACCACCTGTAGCTAATTTGACGTTTTTGTAAGAACAAAATCAATCCTTTATATTCTTTTCTTTTCATTCTAATTTCAAATGGAATATCTTTCAAGACTCGAATTGGTTGTTCTGCAATTTTCAAGGGTGTTGCTGAAACTGA
>NW_015165256.1:300117-307088 GCF_001447785.1 Gekko japonicus
TCTCTTTTCTGCAATGGGGGGGGGGAGTCCTCCCTCCTCCCTTTCGGTTCCCCGGGGGACGGAGCACGCTCAAGCCACAGCTTTTATATTGATCTCCAACTCACAGTTAGTCGAATACGCTTTACTTCCAGCTTTCACTTTATCGCTTCATCACTCTGATGTTCCGGCGGCTTTGCTAGTCCCCTTTATGGGGCACATCGCAGCAGGGGCCATTTGGGGCAAAGAGAGACTTGAACGGGGAGCCTCAATTCCCGGCTTTTGTGCCGGTATGAGGCTTCTCCCAGCCTCCCAGACGTGCCCCCTGGTTCGGAGCCTTTAAACCTAAGGCTCCTTAGGATCTCCGCATGTGCAGGACCCCCCAAACTGCGTGTGGACGATCCGGCTCCGGGAGCTTGCCCGAGAGCCGGTCGCCGGTCGCGCAGCCATAACCGGAACCTGTTTTTGATTATGTAATAATGAATAATTTTCTATTTATTTATTTTAGCATTTATATCCCGCCCTCCCCGCAAGCGGGCTCAGGGTGGCTTACAAAGAGCAACAAGTGCCCACGCATAAAATCATATAAAAACAGTAAAAACAGTAATTATCAACACAAATAAGTTGCTCAGTAAAAAACAAGATGGTCACCGAATAGGGCTCCCAAATCTCACCAAATCGCGACGGGGGATCGCATGTCTTTGCAGAATCCCTGCCGCGGGGACAGCAAGACGCGTTGCACCACCGTCGCCAGGACATGACGCTACGCGTCGTTCTGGCAACGGGGCTGTTTGGAGCCCCATTGCCAGAGCGACGCATAGCATCATGTCCTGGTGACGGCAGGTGCAACGTGTTTTGCTGTCCCCGCAGCAGGGATTCTGCAAAGACATGCGATCCCCCGCCGCGACTTGGCAACCCTATCACCGAATAAAATTACAAGATGGTATCAGTCTTTCATAATGGTGGTGTTATCCTGTAGTTAGTGTACAACCAGTTGGTATACGGCACCACGCAGTATCCTGGCAGATCTTCCAGGGACCATCCCCCTTAGCCCCGTTGTTACCCATGCCATTTGTGGTGGTGGCAGTGGCGGCCCCTATGTAAAAGCCTGGTGGAAGAGCTCCGTTTTACAGGCCCTGCAGAACTGCAGAAGGTCCCGCAGGGCCCTGATCTCCTCTGGGAGCTCGTTCCATCAGGTAGGAGCTGCCACTGAAAGGATCTGGCCCTGGTTGCAGCAAGCCTTGCCTCCCTGGGGCCTGGAATCACCAGGCAATGTTGCGTCCCAGACCAAAGTGCTTGTGGGGGTATGTGTGGGGAAAAGTGATCCTTCAGGTAGGTCAGACCCTGACCATATAGGGCTTTAAAGGTAAGTACCAGCACTTTGAAATGGATCTGGTATGCTATTGGCAGCCAGTGCAGCACTTTCAGCCCAGGCTGGATGTGTTCCCACTTGGGGAGACCCATCAACAGCCTGGCCACAGCATTCCGCACTAGCTGCAGCTTCTGGATCTGCGACAAAGGCAGCCCCATGTAGAGAGCATTATGTAGTCTAGCCTCGAGGTAACTGTCATGTGGATCAATGTAGCCAGGTCATCACGGTCGAGGAAGGGAACCAACTGCCGAACCACCCTAAGGTGGTAAAATGTTGATCTGGCAGTGGCTGCCACCTGGGCCTCCATAGTTAAGGAGGGATCCAGGAGCACTCCCAAACTCCTAACCTCTGACGCTGGCATCAGAGGCATCCCGTCGAAGGTTGGGAGAGGGACCCCCAACCCTGAACCAATCTGACTCAAGCACAGGACCTCCGTCTTCGCTGGGTTTAGTTTCAGCCGGCTCAGCCTGAGCCACCCAGCCACAACCTGTAATGCCCGGTTCAGAACTTCTGGATCGGAGCCCAACTGACCGCCCAACATCAGATAGAGCTGGGTGTCATCTGCATATTGATGACTACCCAGCCCATGCCTCCTGGCAATTTGGGCAAGGGGGCACATGTAGATGTTAAACAACATCAGGGAAAGCACTGCCCCCTGAGGCACACCACATTCAAGTGGGTGCCTCCGGAACTGCTGTTCCCCTATCTCCACCCTCTGTCCCCGACCTTGAAGAAAAGAGGCAAGCCATTGAAGAGCAAGCCCCTGTATCCCCACATCAGCGAGGTGGCGGGTCAGCAACTGATGATTGACCGTGTCAAACGTGGCCAACAGATCTAACAACAACAGTGCTGCAATGCCTCCTCGATCCAGATGCCTCCAGAGGTTGTCAGTAAGGGCAACCAGCACCGTCTCCATCCCATGCCCCGGGCGAAAGCTGCATTGGAATGGATCAAGTACAGAAGCGTCATCCAGAAAGCCCTGTAGCTGTGTCGCCACCGCCCTCTCGATCAATTTGCCCAAATAGGGCAAATTAGACACCGGCCGATAGTTGGCCAATTCAGCGGGGTCCAGAGTTGGTTTTTTCAAGAGAGGGTGGACCATCACCTCCTTGCGTGCTTCAGGGAACTGCCCCTCCGAGAGGAACTTGTTGACAATCTCCCTTAATGCACCTCAGAACCCCTCGTGGCCCACTTTAATGAGCCAGGAGGGGCACGGATCAAGGTGCTATGTAGTTGGACGCACAGATACGAGCAATCTGTCAACTTCCTCCAGACTGAGCAGGTCAAAACATTCTAAGCCCTGCAAGGACGTGCAAGGGGTCTCAAATTCACTCACTGTTTCAACTGTGGCGGGGAGGTCACGGCGGAGCGCCAAGACTTTGTCCGCGAAATAGCTCGCAAAAACCTCGCAGCCAATATCTAATTCCCTACTGTTTTGTCTGCCTTGTGGCAGAGCTGTCAAGGACCAAATTGTTCTAAATAATTGGGCTGGGCGTGAGCTCGCAGATGCAATCATGGCTGCATAGAATTCTCTCTTAGCAGCCTCGACTGCAACCTCATAGAATTTCATAAACGTCCTATAATGAGCAGGTCAAAACATTCTAAGCCCTGCAAGGACGTGCAAGGGGTCTCAAATTCACTCACTGTTTCAACTGTGGCGGGGAGGTCACGGCGGAGCGCCAAGACTTTGTCCGCGAAATAGCTCGCAAAAACCTCGCAGCCAATATCTAATTCCCTACTGTTTTGTCTGCCTTGTGGCAGAGCTGTCAAGGACCAAATTGTTCTAAATAATTGGGCTGGGCGTGAGCTCGCAGATGCAATCATGGCTGCATAGAATTCTCTCTTAGCAGCCTCGACTGCAACCTCATAGAATTTCATAAACGTCCTATATGATGTTCTTGATGCTTCGTTGCGTCTCTCTAGCCGTCTCAGCTCTCGCTTCATAAGCCACAACCCCTGGGTATACCAGGGGGCAAGCCTAGAGCAAGGGTGCAGAGGGCGCCAGGGAACGATCTCATCAATGGCTGTGGAGAGCCGGTTATGCCAGTCCTCCACAAGCTCATCTAATGAGCCGCCAGGGGGCATCAGATCCCGCAGAGTCATCTGAAACTGCACCGGGTACATCTGGCTCCGCAAGCGAGCTAAAATCTGCTCGCCGCCTAAACAGGGTCAGGGTGGCACATCCAGACGAGCCTTCAGGGCATAGTGGTCTGACCATGGTACTGGTACTGCAGTAATCCGGTCCACTATAATCCCTGCCACAAAGATCAAATCGAGCGTGTGCCCTGCCAGGTGTGTGGGGGTCGATACACACTGGGAGAGTCCCAGTGTCACCATGGATGAAACCAGGTCTGCAGCCCTTGTCAAGGTTTCTTTCACCCCAGTCCAGGGATGGGAGAGAAACCAACCGTTCAGGAACAATTAAACAAACGCCAGGAGAATGTCTGTACACTCTCCAGGCTTTACCAGTAGTCTCTCTTTAAACAGTCCCCCAAAGCTCAGGAGCAGAGATCCCAAACTCCTTCTTTATAGGACTGACCCACTTTACCAGCTCTGTACCAGGGCTGCAAACAATTAAGTACCTCAGTGGTAGCCTCCTTAGGCAAACAGCTTTAGACACAAGATTCAGTCTTAGAAATCAAGTTGCAACAGAGAAAACAAGTCCAGATAATATTGATTATATATTATCTTTATTCAGTGCACAAGCATACATATAACATGAGACTAGCAAAAGATAAGAAACAAAAGATATCTATAGCTTATTCAGTTCTAGCTATACAATAGAGGTAGGTCATAGTTACCAGGCTGGTGTGCAAATAGTCCAAGGTCTCACCAGGGAATCTTGAAGAGGAACCCCATGGTTTTGTGGGCAGCTAGTCCATCTTGGCTGCCTCAAAAGCTCACTCCATGTTAACAGCAAACAGTCAGTCCAAAAGAACTCTTTGTTTTCCAGAGATAAACTCACTTAGCTCTCCTCTAACTTCCTGTTTCCCATATGGATCATTGCTGATATATCCCCCCCCCCTCCGTCACCACCAGGTATGGCCATTTACCCAGTAGTGAGAGAGTGGGAAGGCGTTCTAATCTCTGGTTACCTTGCGTTGTCAGGCAAGGTAAGTTTTGATTGGCTCAGAGTTGGGCATCCCACTCCAGCCTCTTCCATTGACCATGTGTCATGTCAGGGAATGCTTTTGATGTGCTAATGTACTGGACATAGCTCGTCCCATGCTTGGGAAGGCACCGGCAAGTCGCTGTCTCTTGGCGTTCTTGTATATGGAGGGTTCTTGTGTATGGAGATGGAGCCTGGCCATCTGGCAAGCCATTTGCACAGGTGACAGGAATCACGCGGTAGTCTTACCAGCTAGGGCCATCTGGCCCAAGCAGGGAGGATTTTAGAAAAGCCTTTTTCTATACACCCGGCTGGATGCCGCGTCATCAGCATGGACATTGAAGTCACCCAAGACCAAAAGCCTAGGGTGCTCCAACACCCAGCCTGATACGGCCTCCAGCAGGGACGGCAGGCTACTGGCCGGTGCGTTAGACGGTCGGTACATGATAGGCAAATGACAGGCCAAAGCAGAAGGATTTCTTCCTTTTAATTTTTCCATATAATCAAACACAGGCTAAACAAAGCAAGGCAAAAACACTGATATCTGTGTGAGCCAAACTGAATGAAGGGGAGACACGTCCCTAAGCAGAGGGCAAAGGAGAGACAGAGGGGAAAGGCTAAAGAGGGGCCCGTTTGCTGGCAAGTTTGTTGATGGAGGTGAAAATAAATGTGGTTCTAATTAAAAGAACATTTTATCACTCTCCAGTGTTTCAAAAAACAGTGCAATTTATGTTTGCTTTGAGCTTCTACACACACAAGGTATCAGTATCCATCTCTATATGATGTATAGTGCACTTAGGTCATCATTTCCAAGCACTGATCTTGTTTTGTGATCTGGACATACAGCAAACAGCTCACCAAACATGCACATCCACTGAACAAGTCAGCTAGCACTGACTTCAACATGTTAAATAAAATACAAACAGGAGAACTTACGTCAGCATCTATACTGTCAGACCCCTGCAGCAATCAGTTCCCAACAGCTTTCATTCAAAGAAGTAAAGTTTATTGAGACATTGAGAGTATGCAGCTATCTTAACCATTTCATGTTAGAACTAAAGGGAAGGGTGCGAAGCAAGCAATTATACAATATTCAAGGGGGTCCCCTGATGGCCCATGGCCAATCAGGCTGCAGGTAGCAGCCTGCCAAAGTAACAGAGAAAGGCTACACCAAGCATTCAAGGTTACAGAGAGATAATAGAAACGCTGAAGTCACAGCAGAAATGAAACTCAACATTCCATAGCCTCTTCCCATTCCTGTGGCAGCCAGGACCAACAGAGGCCTAGCTGACATATATACACACAGAGACCAAAGGCAGCTGTGACAGACTGCACTTTTTAAAAGCTTAGAAGTGTTGTACAAACAGCTAAAGGACTGTGAAAGGTTAATTCTTCACATAAACAAAGAGCCTGGAGTGACAGGCTGCTCCAAGCAATCTATTTAGCATCAGCTGAGCAGAGAAAGTCTAGATAGAGCTGCATGCTGAGGAGAGATTCAGTCAGATTTCTGCCTTGACTGAGTTGAGTACTGACAGTCAGATTTCAGCCCTTGATGATAAGAGTCGAGTTCTAACAGTTTCAGAATTCAGCCCCGACTAAGAACAGTAACACAGACAGGAGAACTGGGGAGGGGGAGTTGGTAAGAAAGTTTGGGAAGTAGGCAAAGACTCCCATTTGGGCCAACGAAAGGAGATAGATCCTCCAGTGAATGGAGAATTTCCCTATCCAGTCAAACAGGGAGTTAGCTCTGAAGAGTGCAGAGATCCCTGATCTGGTGTGATTAGAAACTGCCTTTAGAGACCTTAAGAGTCAGTTAAAAACTCAAGGGCTGCGTTCAGACGCGGCCTTTCTGCCGGCATAAACTGCACCGGTTGGAACCGGTGCGGTTTATGCCGGCATAAACACGATCAGACTTACCCTCCATCTTGCGGATCCCTCCGGTGGATGCTCGCTCACACGCTGTGGGTGTCGGCGTTTTTTTTTTTTTAAGCACAGTTTGAGCATGCGCATAGGCAGCCATACAGAGAATGGCGATTTTTGCGCATGCTCAACCCCCCCCATTACATTTAAACTTTAAAGGTAAGGACTTACCTTTAAAGTTTAAATCCCAACCTGGCCTCCCTTAAATCCCGGACTCCTCCGGGAAGGTAAACTAAGGGCTTTTGCTTTTTAAAAAAACAAACGCTCAGGGCAAAGCTTTGCCCGAGCGCATATCGCTTAGGGTTAAAAAAAATGGCGGGGGAAAGCCGGAAGCCTCAGGCTTCCGACGGAAATGGCTAGGCACCGGTGGAGAGCTCTCAGACGCCGGGGTGCACCGTTTACCACCGCTGCACTCAGGATACCACCACTTGGGACCTGGTGGCAGAGTGCAACGGTGTAAAAGGCTTTAGGGACAGGAAGCAGATGTGGCCCATCTGAATGCCGGTAAGTACAATGATTGGAACCGGCACCCTAACCGATATAAAGCCCACATCTGAACGCACCCAAGATGTGTATTGGTTTGGGTACTGGAAA